>NC_085138.1:198892988-199117988 GCF_035046485.1 Aedes albopictus | reverse complement strand
TGCAAGTAAGTTCGGGCATGTTAGCGGGGCCAGACAGTTCTTCACAGATGGTTCCAAAACCGATGATTCGACTGGATTCGGTGTCTACAACGAATTTCATAGCGCCACCTTTATGCTTCAAAAGCCATGTTCGGTATATATTGCTGAGCTAGCGGCTATATACTACACCTTAGAGTACATTCGCACTCTCCCACCTGAGCACTACTTCATTTTTACCGACAGTCTAAGCTCTCTGGAGGCTGTTCGGTCAATGAAACCGATGAAGCACTCAGCGTACTTCCTGAATGGAATACGCCAAGTCTTGAGTGCTTTGTCCAAACGCTCATACATCATCACCATAGCTTGGGTCCCTTCACATTGCTCAATTCCGGGCAATGAGAAAGCGGACTCTCTGGCTAAGGTGGGCGCTAGCGAAGGCGATATTTACGAGCGTCAAATCGCCTTCGACGAATTTTTTGCATTGGCCCGTCAGGAGACCTTGATCAGCTGGCAACACAAATGGAGAGATGGAGAGATGGGTAGATGGTTGCACTCCATCATTCCACAGGTGTCGAAGAAGCCATGGTTCAAAGGGTTGGATTTGAGCCGCGATTTCATTCGTGTAATGTGTCGGTTGATGTCCAACCACTATTTGTTGAACGCACATACCTTCCGTGTTGGGCTCTCAGAAAGCAATCTCTGTATCTGTGGCGTGGTTTACCAGGATATCGAACATGTCGTGTGGGGATGCAATGAGTATCGTGAGGTCAGATCTGAGCTACATGAAATTCTCCGGGCCCGAGGAAAACAACAGAAACCCGTTAGAGAAGTGTTGGCAGGACTTGATTTGGAATACATGAACCTGATTTACCAGTTTTTGAAACGTGTTGATGTCAGAGTTTGATGTAGTACGTTCCTTGTTTTCGTTGTCCGCCTTTTGGTTTTGTTGTTCGCCCCTGTCTGTCGTCACCCCCTTCCGTTTGTCCTCTTCTTGTCGTTTTCTACCGATAAAGTCCTTTCTTTTTGGTTCCGTTACAGATATGGACAATTTGTCCCATCAAAGTTTTAGTATAAGTTAGCAAATAATTTAGTTTTAAACCCATAAATCCGTCCTTCCCATTTTTTTTTTCTTCAATCCTTAACCTCGAAACAGCCGCGAGTACTTCGGCTTCCCAAACTAACATAGTTTTAAGGCAGTAATAAATTGTAAAATGTATAACCATTGTAAAAAAAACAAAAGATTTCGGCTCAGTTATGCCCATGTGGCGCCCGAGCCTTCCAAATAAACGAATAAGTAAAAAAAAAAAAAAACATGGTGAAAAAACAGTTTTGGTATAAAAATCCAAGATGGCGGCCAAAATCAATATGGGCGACCCAACTTTTTATAACTGTAAATAGTAGCCCTATCTTCTCTCTTTTCAACAACCTATGGTTTTTAGGTGGTTTCTGGCGAAACTTTCGAGTTATAACGGTTTAAATGAACCAACAATTGACAAAAATCGAGGGGTCCGCCAAAATGCTTGTGGCTCTAACTTACGGGGGGTCCATCAATTTGATTAACCAAATGCATTTTCCTTACTTTTTTGGGGAGGACTTTCAGAAAATCGCCACCTTAAACATTTTTGAAGACATGGTGTAAATAGTGGGACGGTCTCAGCGAGAGTTACCCAATATTGAAATTTAATCAATTTTAATTAATTTAATTTACATTAATTAAAAATTAAAATTTGACAAAAACAATCGCGATATAATGTCTCAAATTTTCCGGTTCCGGTTCTTCTGAAAAAGTGTAAGATTTTGAGGAAATTTTGCGGTTTTATATTAAAGAAAAAAAAATCAATTTTTTGTACTTAATTCAAAAGAGAAATACATTTGATAAAATTTCAGAAAAGTGATAATTATTAATTTAAATATCCATTATGTTCGTTTGTGAAAAGTTCTAAGCATTAAAATTATCGAGAAGGCCCAATGATTTGATTGATTTTGGCTATAACTTCCAATGTATTTCTATTTGTTAGCATTTTTGCAATTTTACGGCTGCGGTTAAAATTAGCGGCTTCCGCGAAGCTTGGGCCCAATTTTTTTCAATGATATATACTACCCAAGTAACCATGCGGCTCATATAAAGCAATAATATCTTTACATGAACAATTAAAGTTGATTTAAAGGGGAAATGGGCGTTTATAAAACCACCTTAAGATTATACTGGTATAATCTCAATGCAGCCGCATAAACGCCCAATTCCACTTTAAATCAACTTTAATTGTTCATGTAAAGTTATTACAGGCGTACCTCGATAGTACGTACCCTCGTTAGTGCGTACCCTCGATAGTACGTACCCTCGATAGTACGTACATTTTGCCTCGATAGTACGTACACCAAAATTTATTTAATTTTTAATCTACAAAAATGGGTTCGAATCATTAGTAGACGTATAGCAGAGACTCCGATACTATGAATTTGTGTTATGCAGATTCCTATAACACGGATTTTCAGTCATGGTTTCCCAAACTGTGGGTCGCCGGCCTTCATCCAGCGGGTCGCGAGAGTCAGTCGAATAATTTACTGTAACCATAGCCGGATCTAAGAGGGGGCCGGGGAGGCTAATGTTTGCTAACATTAGCTTTATTTTTCATATTTCTCAAGTACTGTTCGAAAGTGAGGAAAAAAGGTCATCTCTCCGAGGGTCCTCCACATCCGCTCGGGCCCTGGGCCCCCACAATCCTTAATCCGGGCCTGACTGTAACAGACAACAAATGAGGGAATTTCTATGGTGGGTCGTCGAAAGCACGTCAACTGACGAAAGGGGGTCGCGCACCTAAAAAGTTTGGGAACCTATAAGCAGTTTTAAAATGTAGCGAAATGGAAGACATGAACAAATACGTTTGATGTAATGGTTGCAGTATTCTTCGCTTACAGAGATATTTTCTGGCAGTCATAATATCTGGCATCATCATTCTGGCGTTACATCCCAGCTGGGGAGAACTGCTTCTCAGCTTAGTGGTCTATAAGCACTTGCACAGTTATTAACTAAACGCTTTCTTTACCAATAGAATGTTGTAATAAAATAAAAAGGCACATGATGGTTCTATTTTGTGTGGTAATAAAAAAGAAACTAAATTTCTCGGCGATGATTGCTCTCCAAAACATGAATCAACCCCATTAAGTTACTTATCCAAACCATTGATTTCAGTTCACTTGTTATTAATTTTCGTTTTCCAACAATTAATGTTGTTGTTGCGATACGTATAAAATATTTGACAGTTTTCCATGAGTTCGGAAATTTAAACAACTTTGAGTGCCGTAGGGCACTATTCATGGTTGTTGACGTTTCGTGGCTTTGTTGTTAACGATTCGGACTTAAAAAATCGTCAGCTCTCGCATTAAAAAAAAAAAACACGCCCGGTTATCATGAGTGGTTGGATTCGGGGGTATGCGTGCGTGTGCTATTTTATAACTTGATGGTGGCTCACCTCATGGAGTTCCTTCTGGGATTCCACAAGAATTCCATCCGGGACTCCCCTCGTGGTTTGTCCACAAATTTGTTCCAGAGCGTTCTTCTGGGATTCCGTAAGCTCTTAATAAAATTCTTCCGGAAGTTTATTTAGGATTCCTTCAGAAGTTCCCTCTGGAGTTTTCCCAGGAGTTTTTTTTTCTGAGATTCCTTAAGAAGTTCCATCTGGGATTCCGTCAAAAACACTTGCCAGGATTGTTCCAAGAAGTTCCCCGCGATTCTTCCAGAGATTCCTGGATTTCTGTAGAAATAATTTCCGAGATTCCTTCAGCATTACTCCTTCTAGGATTACCTTAGTAATTTTTCCTGAAACTATTTCAGGTATTTCTTCCGTGGTTTCTCCACAAACTTATTCTAGAATTCCTCTAGGAGGGAGCTATAACTAAGTTGCATTTTGTTTATTCAAGAAAATCCTACAGAAACTCCTGAGGATTACCAAAAACAAAGTACTCTAAAAAATCCATAATGAATTCCAGGAGGATTTCCATTACAAACATCTGAAAGAATTCCAGAAGCGTCTGCAAGAATTGCTGACGGAGCTCTTGATAGAAACCAAAAAAGAGTTCCTAGATGATTCCTGGAAAAAGTTCTCGAAGAAATCCCGGAATCAGTTTCTGAAAAAAAAATCCTAGAAGAAGCTCTAAGAGGAATCCCGGAAGAAGTTCCTGAAAAGTAATTCCTGACAGTCACCCAGAAGAAATTCACGGAGGAATCGCGGA
Organism: Aedes albopictus; assembly: GCF_035046485.1. Taxonomy (NCBI): domain Eukaryota; kingdom Metazoa; phylum Arthropoda; class Insecta; order Diptera; family Culicidae; genus Aedes; species Aedes albopictus. The sequence goes on along the minus strand of NC_085138.1, from coordinate 199,113,776 downwards.
AGGAATTTCCGAAAGAATCCTGGAAAAATCCCAGAAAGTTTACCTGGTAAAATTATTGTAGGAATCCCAGAAGGAATACTTAAATCAGAAGTATCTCCCGAAAAAAAAAACGGGAGAAGTTCCTGGAGGGATCTCGGAGAAGCTTTTAGATGAATACTGAATGAAGTTCTTGTCAGGGATCTTGTAGGATTTCTGGAAGGGTTTTAGAAGAAATTCCTGAAGAATTCCCAGAAGATACTCCGGGAAGAATCTCGTATGAAATTCCAGGAATAAATCCTTACGGATTATTGCAAGGTGTTTTTGAAGGAATCTCGGTAAGAACTTCTGATACAATTTCCGAAAGAACTCCTAGAGAAATTCTGGGTGAAGTTGCTAGAATTTACAGGAATACTATCTGGAAGCCCAAAAAAAAAAACAAATCCGGAAACATCCCGAAAGAAGCTGTACGGAGAATCTCGGATGAAATTCCTGGAGGATTCCGGGGACTTTTTGAGAAATTCTCGAAGAAATCTCTTGAAGTCCGAACGTAAACAAAAAGGTCACAAAACATCAAAAACTTAGAAAAAAATTCTTTAGCAACCGCGGCTTGCATTGTCCTATAGGCTGTACCAATTCAATTGTTTCTGGGTGAACCCGAAATGTGGGATTCGAGGAAAGACATTTGGCTTTCTCGCTTGCTTTAGGGATTTCTTCAAGTTTCAAGTTTCTTTCAGTTCCGAAATTCCTCTAAGTGTTGGTTACGAGCTTTTTCCAGGAATTCTCTCTGGGATCCCTTAGGGATTCTTCCAGAGTTTCTTCTACGATTCCTGTTGAGATTCCAGGGTCTCTTTCAGAGATTTCTCCAAAGATTCCTTCCGAAACTTTACCAAGAATTTCTTCTGTAATACTTTCGGGACTTCCAGGATTTCTTCAGGAATTTCTTCCAGAATACTTCCAGGAATTTCGTTCCGGGATTTCTCCATGAATTCATTTTAAGATTCCTCCAGAAATTCATTCCGAGATTCCTACAGCAATTCTTTCCAAGATTCATCAAATAATTTTTCCTTGAATTCCTCCAAGAATTCCGGGATTCCTCCAAGAGCTCCGGGATACCTCTAGGAATCCCTTCTCGTAAAAAAATTAAACTCTTGGAGGTGTCATGGAAGGAGCAATGTTCAGAAGGTTTTGAAAATATCACTACAATAAATATTGCAGGAGAAAATAATTCTATAATGTTTCTATAACAAGATATAACTGATCTAGATCGATTGAATTATATCTAGACCAGTTTGGATGGTTCTAAAATATAATTCAAATAAAATCAATATAAGTTCCCAGAGACGAGATGCCTCTACGAAGCATCTCCAGAGCACAAGAAGATTTTTCCAAAAAAGATAGGATCCTAAACAAGCAAAATTACGTAATTAATAAACGGACCCTTAGGCCACATGTAATTTTTTGGCAATCCTGACGTTCAAGAAATAACATTCTTTGATTTGAAAATGAAATTTGAAATAAAAAATTGTGATTCGATAGTACGTACGTTTCGATAGTACGTACACTAAACGAAGCGGTGGTGTACGTACTATCGAGGTATGCCTGTATTGCATTATATAAACCGTATATAAGGATTCATTAGGGCTTGAGCAGCATGGTTACTTATATATACTAATACTACAAAAAATATTCAAAGAAAACTCCCAGTGAGGAAGTGAATAAAAATGCCGGAAGTATGAGTTTTTTTTTTTCAGAGAATGAACGTTGTTAGCAAAGACTAAATGACTATTAAGGTTAAGGAGATTAAGTATTTGGAGTACAAAGCTCAAATTTTCTCAGGCACAAATCTGGAGAACCCTCAAACGGATCTGGTGGAGAAAGCATCACACAGTTTTCTGCGAGGAAGCAAGTTTCACAATGCATTTTCAGACAGATCCGATGCATGGTTCACTCACATAGTTTTTGATTCAAACATTTTTTTAGCGATGGATAACTTGGCTTGGCATTTTACAATTTTTTTGTTTTTCATATAAGTGCGGGCCACCTTAATAGTCAGTGTTAATAAACCATCAAATAGAGCAAACTAGTTTGCATGATCAGGCATGTTGCTGTCGGGGAATACTCCAGGAAGTGACGAATTTTCAAGTAATTCCTCGCACTCGAATACCAGATAGATTCATAGTTTAGTGAACTTAGATTGATGTAGGGGAAGCTGGGGTAATATGCACCCCTTAAGCGAACGTTGGCCAATCACTAAGATTAAGATGATTTAATGGGTGTCTTGCGTATTGAAAGTTAGTTTACTTATTGAACTTAGTGACGCCAACTTTTGGTCCGCGTGATATCAATTTTACCGAATCAAATTAACAATTAAAAAAGTGTTACGGTTTGGGTGCTGACAAACTGTTGGGAGAAAAACGCACCTTGAGGTGGGGCAATACGTCCTCTGGCATTTTCCGCTTTGAATTCTAATGAAATACCAAGCGGCTCCATCTTACTATTTACGGCAGCAAATGGAAGGTGTAGGAGGCGGATGGTAGTTAATAGGTTGATTCTATATAATTGGCGCGCAAGCGCTTAAATTGCGTGAGCTTCAAATTAGACAATCTTTCCAAATGTGGAAAGTCATCGTTTTCCACGCTTTTCATTTGAATATTTTCGTCATTCTTGTTCGGCTCAATTTTACGTCTAGTTTGCTTGCATCTGACGGAACTTCACTTATATAGTGAAATAGAGTGAGGGCGTTTTGCCCCGGGGGTGCGTATTACCCCAGGTTACCCTATGTGTTTATGACTATTTTTGCTCTTTATAGATTTTGAGCAATCTCGGCACTGATGATTGCAGCGGCCATAAGCCAATCCAAATTGCTGTACGGGCCAACTTTCAGATTGATAACGACTGTGTTTTGAAATGTCCCGCCGTTAAAAACGGGATCGAGGTTTGGGATAATCTATTGGCGCTCGATATTGATAAATCCACGTGGATAATGATTTTTTTTTGAAAATCCCGCAGCTGCAGCTTGAACAGAGAAAATATATTTCTGTTCGACCACATGGAACATATGAACCTCGGATTGCCGTTGGCACCAAAATTGGCAACACTTGGCAATAACTACACAGTTCAGCCGGGACACTTTATTGTTTATGTAATACGCTGTGAACGTTTTCGTCAAGCTGGCTCTTATTCTTGGACTGCAACACTCTAGAATCACGAAACTTATTGGTGCACGTAAATGAAATTCCTATTCACTCCTTATGAATTTGTTTGTTGCCAACATCAATTAGGCTGCCCATTTCCTATGAATTTGATTTTCCTGAATAGTTGTACAACATAACGGCAAAAGGTTATTTTAGCCATAACAAATTGCAAATGCTCCATAGAAAATCAAAAACCGCTCCATAAAGAATGAACATATGTTCCATGAAAATGTGCAATGTTACCCGTAAATAATTGAAAACGTTCCATACTTTATAAAAAATGTACCGGTAACACATAAAATTTTCTCATTAAAAATTAAATTTTGCACCAATAAATAATACTGAAATGCTCCTTAATAAAATACAAATGCTCCATAGAAAAATGCAAACGCTCCATAAACAATTAAAATTGTACCCATAGAAAATTGAATATTGCTTCATAAAAAAATTAAATTGCACCATAAAAAAATTGAAATTGCACCATAGAAAATAGACAAATGCTCCATAAGTATTATCAAACTATGGTATACAAAAAATGGTTACGTCATATCATTATGGTGACTTCGGCAAATATGTTTCTTGTGTGATGACGAATAAGTTTGCTGAACAAACCAACATGATTTGACTTCAACATTTTTTGATATACAATTTTTTGTCTTGGTGCATTTTTATTGTCAAAATTCAACCTATCTGTAACTTTTGTAACAATAGTTATCACTGAACTTTTTCAATAGTTTTTGAAAATTGGAATGTTTTGTAGTTCGTCACAGAAAAATGAAAACAATCGGTTGAGAAGTAATTGAGATATGGTAATCTAAAGTTGACTAGTTTGTATGGCAAAACGGCTTTGGTGCATTTTTATTGTCCGATACTGTACATATCACTTTGAACGAATTTCATAAAATACTTATCGTTGTATCTGTACGGCACATGAATGCAAACATTTTTTTTTTTCAAAATTACCATCCGTTCAAAGGGCATACACTAAATCACTAGCGCATCTAAGGAACATATAGAGAAATTGTACAAGAAATACTACATCCAGCCTACAACGATGACTTTTGTCAGCATAATTCGAAGTATAAGGAAATCAACCGTTCAGATACTTTCATGATTTAAATTTTTGCTTAATTGATCGATTTGTTGTAAAATCAATTTTGAAACTATGCAAGCAAATGGAGATAAAGAACAAACGATCATTCACTTACCATTGGAGCTCTTCAGGTCTCGATGGATTACCGATATGGGTGCCTCGCAGTGTAAGTAGTTCATTCCCCTGGCGATTTGCACAGCCCAATCCACCAGTACATCCGGAGGAATCTTCCTTCCTGCCAGTATTTTGTTGAGCGGTCCTCCTCGAGCATATTCCATAATCAGGCAAAAAGTCTTCTGTTCGAAATCCAAACATACTCCCTTCAGTTCGACAATGTTTGGATGTTTCAACGACCAGAAAAGTTTTGCTTCCTTTAATACATTCTCCCGGGTAACATAAACATCTGCATTTTGATGAGACACTTTAACTGCAACCTCTTCACCATTCCAAAAGGCACGATGAACTGTACTGAAACCTCCGGATCCGATTATATCTTTGAGGTCGAGCTCTTTCAACTTTATCTCCAATGGCTGCACATTCAACACTGTTGGATCTTCATTCGTGACGAAATTAGATGGGAAAATCCCAACCCTGTCACCAATCCTGCCCGTCCACCAACCCTCGTCCCCGGAGATGCTGCTATCCATCGACAACACGTACACAATCTGACCGACCCGCAGCGAGAGTTCATCTTCGCCCTGGGCCTCATAGTCGTACTTTGCCGTCCACAGGGGAGACATCTCAACGGCGGCCGGAATTTCTTGCGGATTAGCTCGTATTTGTCTGCCCCTTCCCGAAACTATCAACATTTGATGCGCGATTTTTCCTGTTATACGATTCCGATCAAAACAACTAAAACATCACGAGTTTCCACCGCACCGAAACGGTTCCCCGCGACACCGAGTGATTTACACTATTTTTCGCACTTTTCGCTACGCGTTGCACAATTTTTATTGCCCGGATAAGCAAAAATTAGCACTTATTTCAACGAAAACTACATCATTTGCAATATTTTTCTTCTGTTGTTTTCACGACCATGTTTGACAGCAGTGATGTCAGCTAAACTTGCTCAGTTTAGAAGGATCTTTGACTCACTTTTAGAAAAACTTATTCCTAATTTCATTATTTTAACGCAATAATGACATTCTGTTACGTGAGAAAGTACAGAGTTAATATATGAATAAAGAAAACATCGAAAAGTAATGAGAAATGCTGTTTTTCGCAAAATCGCGAAAAGAAATGAACGCCGAAAAACGTAAACAGATCGCCATTCCCGATTACTGGCCACCCTTGTCAGTTCATTTCAATGTTGTCAAGTTGGTAGCGGGTTACGCTTCGGTGACGGTAGGTGAAACCTTCAACAGAATAATTCTTATTGGAAGGAACGTAATCAAGAAAGTTGGTTCGAATATGAAATAATCGGAGCTAAGTTTCCAGATCTTAAGTAGAGTGCCATACTTCATAATTCCGGATTTTCGTTATGAAGGAATCAAAATAGTTATTTATACAACGCGTTGAAAAAAGATTTTTGTTTTTGATTTGTAGGTATAATGAATATTACACCTATATTTCATTACGCTACTCATTTGTGTTCCCACAGTATTGTAATACGAGGCCTCCTCTGCGCGCCGTTATAAAAACATATAACACTACTAAAAAAACCTCGCTCGTCGAATACAGCGCAAGCATGGTGAAGTTTTGACATCAAACAGGCGCGCGTCTTAAAAGGTTAGAGCCTGAATGGGCCCACCATACAGGAGGTTGTTAAAACCATGACTAAAAACGTTTTATATGCTACTTAATTTTATTTTATACTCCTCTGGTCTACTATACAGCATGAATAAGTTCTGCAAAAAGATCATCAAGCCGTATTGAAGTTCGTTAACATGTATGAACTTTTATTTAGCACCTAAATGAATCTGAAACTTAATTCATCAAATAAACTGCAATAAATAGCAAAAACAAAAACAACATTACATAGCTCAGCGTCAGCCATGTAAATAATAATTAGAACCAAATTGCCTTGCGAATTCTTCGAGAGTTTTCGGGAGTTCTTACTAAAGAAACTTCCGATGCTATCTCGGAACAAAGTTCGAATTACTTTTAGTGGATTTTATAGAAGAATTGTAAACAATATCTATTTTACTACAAAGGTAGTCCTTTGCGAAATATCTTGCGGAAAATAAATAATTATATAAAAAATATTGTGCATTTTCAAGAAACTATCTGAGAAATCAGTCAGCATTCTTTAGCCATTGGAAGCCGGATTTTTTTTCAAGCGTTAACCTTCACGTACCCGACCCCCGACAACTCATTTTCAAATTGCTGGCAGTTCGTCAATTTTCATCCGATTTTTTGAAGTCGCCCTCAATCGATTATAAATTAGTGCTTGTTTATACTCGAGTGGCCATGCAATATCCGGAACCATTCCGGGGATATTTCGGATTGTGCTGGGATCAGGGGGTAGCTAAAAAGGGTAAAAAGTAATTATTTCGTGAGCTCTTTTGTTTGAACCACAAATTTTCAGCGATTTTTCTACTGTGAACAGTGAAACATAACTACGATAACCAGATTTGAATAAGTTGACCCATCCGGATCCCGGTCACAGGTACCGCGGGGCCTCCTTGGGGACACTTCTGATTTTCAACCTAAACATGCCATGCGACATATCAATCTCCATGATTTCAAATGACTAAGTCAGAAACGATAGACTGGAGTCTGTATCAACTAATATGGCCACCCCGGAATATCTAGCATAGGTTCCACGGGGGTGTTAGCGGGGACATTTCTGATTTGCAACCAAAACATGCTGTGCGGCGTATCAATCTTCATGATTTCGAGAGAATGGGGCAGAACAATTGACTAAAGTATGTATCATCTGATGTGGCCGCTCCGGAACACCTAGAATAGGTTCCGCGGGGGCCTCTCAAACACAATAACACATAAAATAACCACTTTTAGCTATTTGGCAAAACAGACTTCTCCCTCACCCCCTGACCCCAGTACAATCCGGAATATCTCCGGAATGGTTCCGGGTATTACATGGCCACTTGAGTATAACAAACTAGCACTAATTTATGATCGATTGAGGGCGACCGAAAAAAAATCGGATGAAAATTGACGTAATGCCAGCAATTTTAAAATGAGTTGTCGAGGGTCGGGTACGTGAAGGTTAATATAGAATTTTTTCTACGTATTTCCGTATTTTTGGTGCTCAACAGCACCAAAAGGGCTGCCCAAAGTACGAATGAAGATAAGTAATGACTTTTGGCCGGTGGAGGAATAAATTTGAATGTTTTCTCTTTTCCAATGAATTAAAATTTCAAAATCAGTATACCCGGCTATTTTCAAAGATTTTCAATCAGTTATTTTGGGCTTCTTACAGATTCCAGCCGGGAGAGGCATCAAATTTTTGCAATGAAGTTTGAAATGTTTGCGAAGTTTCTGGCTGACATTGTAATTTAGAAAACCAACATTTCAGCGTAACCCCAGAGTAATTCGACTTATTTTCAGAATTTCCATTGTTTGGGGAAATTAAACCACTGCGTCCAATTAGCTGAACAATAATCCAGCTTATTAGATACAGTGGCTTAATTTTCTCCAACAGCGGCAGGAAAAAAATCTTTAGATGAATAGAAGATTCAATAACGATTGGTGTGTATTTTAAAGATCGTATTTATGTGTCAATAATCTCAAAATTCCGGCAAGTTCTGTGAGAGAACAAAAAATAAGAATTTTCGTTTGATGAAAACCAATTTTTACAATATCGACACGTACTCAAAAATTCTTCCAAAATTTACAAAATCTCAAAAATTCCATAAGAATTTGGAAAACAATGTAATATTCTTAACCCGTTAACACCCAAAGTGTCTCACAATTTCAATCTTTGAATAAATTTGCTATTAAAGGTCAAGTTCCAATAAAATAAGCATGGTTTGACGAAAAAAATGGAAGTCTATGGTGTAGTTCAAAAAAAATATTCATTGTAGGTCCTCAATATCCGATAATTTTCTCGAGTTCTATTTCAGCACAACTTGTACGCTATCGTTATATTCTGATCCATATAGATACAATACAGCTCTAAACAAGTGAGAGATGATAATCACTCAAAAAAAATAGAAAAAGGACTTATAAATTGGAGCGGATGCATAACCCGATAAACGCCTAAAAGTATGCACAGGGATAGGGTGCGACTCAAAACTCTTTGCGTGCCGCTCACGCTGCTATGAGACAGTAGCGTGGGACACAAGAAGACATTTTACTCCTGTACACTTTTTGAGTTCCATTTTGGTCCCATATCAACTGTGCAAAATTTCAGATCGATCGGAGAAACTATATTTTAGCGCCAGCCATTTTAAGTTTTCATACTATTTAGTATGGGGAAAATCACTTTTTCAAAGAAAAATCGTCACAGGTTGCCCCTTAACCCCTAAAAATAAATCGATGAATGATTTCTGTTGGAAATTTTACGATGAACCAACCCACCGAAGACCGCAAAGCGATCTGAGGCATGTGGAAAAAGTTATTGACTGAAAACCGAATGGCATGCAAACGCTGTTTAACATGTAAGGAATAACAATAAATAATAAAATCTCGTTATTTTATCGATCGGGTGAGGCCTTATAACTTTTTCCATGAACGTCGCATCGATTTGCTGTCTTCGGAGGTCTGATTCCTAGTAAAATATTCTACAGAAATCATTCGTCAACTTATTTTTAGGGATCTAGGGGTGACTACTAGCGATTTTTCTTTGCAGGAGTAAAATTTCCCCATAGTAAATCGTATGGAAAACTAAGAATGGCGGGCGCTAAAATATAGTTTTTCCGATCGATCTGAAATTTTACACTGTTGATATGGGACCAAAGTGGAACTCAAAAAGTATACAGGAACTTGAGTTTTTCCATTTTTTGTGTTTTCCCATATAAACCGTGTACCAGGCTAATGAGACAGCACAACAAACCAGAAGAAGACGAGTACGTGCAATCAGTTGTGTGTTGCTCGCTTACTTTGCCGCGCGCTGGAGCTCTCCTGTCTCTCATGCTTTGTCGTATGCACTCTTTCGGTGCTTGTCTCCATGCTTTGCACTTTGCTTGATACTACGCATGATTGGTAAAATTTCGAATCAAACGACCTATCACTTATCAACCCTTGGCAAGCTTAACAAGTTTTCTGAAAACACAAACTATTCAATTAATTTATAAGTGATTTTTTCTGTTTGGTGACAAGCACAGTCCCAAGCACCGTGCATTACTCCCTGCGCCGTAGAGCTAGTGCTGCGGTTTGTCTCTTGTACAATTACGAAAGCTCTCACTCATACGTCTCTTGTCTCTCGGCAAAACGGGAGACAAGCACTTGAGATTGTGTGAAGCACACGCTTTTTTCGCACCGCACGGTGCATGCCGTCAATCCCTGAGTATGCATTGCCTGGTCCTTGTTTAATGTATTTTCGACTGCAGTTTTCCACATTTCTCAAATTTATTGTTTTAAACAAATCAAATAAACAGTACTCACTATGTGTAGCATGTCCGAACGTTAAAATACTGTAGGAGATAGATTTTCACAGATAAAGATTTCTAATAAAGTAATTGAGTTTTTCCTTCAGTACCCCACAAACTCTCTATACGTACTCGCCATACGAAAACATTTAAAAAATTTTGCATGTTTTAAAAAGAAATTCGTGTTTAGTAGGGTAATTTGCCAATTGTTGCACGGCTAAAAACTCGCCTATTGTTGCACACTCCATGCTTTTCTTATGGGGTGTGCAATAATTGGCGAATTTTTAGCCGTGCAATAATTGGCGATTTACCCTACTATTCCTTTTAATTTGTATCCTTTGACAGATACGTATTTTGATATCAACTATAAGGTCGTCTTTATGCCGGGGCCCGTGGCGTAGTGGCTACACGTTTGCTTCATAAGCAGATGGTCATGGGTTCGATCCCAGCCCCGGCACTTTCGTCAGTTGCTCTTTCCACCTGAGAGCAGCTGACACTGACTATCTTTAGAGCCCATGGCTCGAATGAACCCAGATACTTGGACATCGGCGAACGGAAACCCATAATGAACCCCCAATCGGACTGGAAACAGGAACAACCAACAGCATCAACAACATCAACATCCTCGAGCTCATCATTCTACGATGATAGGTTAGAAAGTGAAGGCAGCGCAACGGCCACCAGTTCGATGTAGTACAATAAGAAATAGAATACATTTAAGCGGTGTACAAAGTAGTGGACAATAGAGCTGTAAATTAGATTAAGTGATTGAAGAATAAAAAAAGGTCGTCTTCAGTGACTAGTACCGCCATCCCGAAGGTACGTGATCGTCCAGCAGTAAAGGAGGTGAAAGTTGCTGCGGTGATCAAAATTATCTAAGGATGGCTGAAGAGAAACAGTAAGCCGAAACGTCAAAACGTTAAATCAGTAGTTTTCATTGGCTCACCGAGAAACATCAATAAAACAGTTAAAACACGGACACGTTTAATGCTTCCAGTGAGCTATTCGCTCTTTGAAGGAAGCACGACACTAGACAACGGACTAGCATGCAACGCCCAGTGGCACAGCCGAAAACTTTTCCTAACAGCTACGGCGGGAATCGAACCCACGCTCCTCAGCACGATGCGGCTAAATGCTTGATGACACTAGCCGCACGACCTCGAAGCCACAAAAGTTAAGTATCAGTTAACGATGATTAGCACATCGAACTAATTAGGAATTACGTACAAAAGTCTGAAAAACATAACATTCCTGGTAGAAATCTCTGAAGGAACCCCGTGAGGATTTACTGAAGAAATTCCGAGAGGCAAATCTGGTATAATTCTGAGGCAATCACTGCCTAAAGCTTGGTAGAAATCCCTGAAATAATCACAGAAGAAATCCCGGGAGGAATTTTCACACTTGTTCGCTACCTAGCGGATTCTATCATATCTATCATTTCATTATCCACTTTGATCTCTACTCCCTTATACTTATGAGTAGAAAGAGACTGATATAGCCACAAAATCATCAAGTTAATTATAGAATACGGTCGATAAATCAGTACATGATATAAAAAGTTTGGCTCAAAAAGAAAAGTGTTCTATCCTATAAGATCGAAAAAGCTAATAGGAAGAACACGCCGCGATATAGACATACCTCTATGAACGGAGTGCGAATTCCGAAAAAGCTACCGATCGATAGAATTTGTGATGAAAACAGAACAATACATTAGGCAGTCGGGTGCCTGAAACTTTTGCCAGTCTTGGTAAGGTGGTATGAACTACCAACCAAGCCGATCTGTTTAAAAGCACAGGTCGCACGGCAGAAGTTTCACGCATTCGATGTATTCGTTCAATACATGGCCTACTTGCCTAATTTCACCTTCTATAAAATTTTCACACTTGTTCGCTACCTAGCGAATTCTATCATATCTATCATTTCATTATCCACTTTGATCTCTACTCCCTTATACTTATGAGTAGAAAGAGACCGATATAGCCACAAAATCATCAAGTTAGTTAATCGTACCGTCTACATTACTCTCTACCCTAACCTATTTCCTACTCTCAACCCTACACTCTATCCTACCCTCTTCCCTACCGTCTACCTTATTCTCTACTCTAACCTTCTACTCCACTCCCTCTACTCTATCCTTCACCCAAACCCTCTACCCGACCGTCTACTCCACCGTTTACCCTACCATCTACCATGACCCTTTTTCTAATAAAGCCCGAGCGATAGATACCCATATTGCATGGTATTATAGATCAAACTATCATTCCGTGGCCGCCATCTTGGATGTGGTTCGACATCTTGAATTTCAAAATGGCGTCGTATATTTATTTTTGAGATCTACTCTTGAAGCCCGATCGATAGATACCCACATTGCATAGTATCTGAATTCTGGAGTTTTGGCCGCCACGCTAGAACCTAAGCCGCCATCTTGAATTCCAATGCTCCTACTACAACCTCTACATCCTTCTACAATTTTGCATTATTCTGGAGATATTCTAATCAAAAGGACTGTCCTATTTATAGGACGCTGGGCGTTCGGGACATCTGTCCTATAAATTGGACGCTGGGCGGATATGGCTTAAGTTTCGAAAAGCTAATAGGAAGAAACCATAACCTTCGCTAGAAATGCTTAGAGAAGTTTCAGTAAAACTAACTGGTGTGGAGTGCAATCAATGGCCCGCAATCGTTAAAGGTTGGGTGGGCCTGGTGTAGAATATGATACAGAATATTTTTATATTCTGGATATCCTTAGTCATCCAAAACGTTCTTGAGTTCTACTGATGTAACGGTAACAGCTTTCATCATATTCTGGAAGTTCAACACATGTAAATTTACGTCTTTCAAGACAACACAAAATAAAACTTATTTTTTCTTAACGTCTAGCAATCGCTGGAACCGATTTGACAGATAAAACATAGAAAAGTAAAATACTGTCATGCATAGATTCGAACACTGATCTGAGCCATATCTCTTACCTCTCGGCTATTTAACCGAGTTAGAAGGTGGCTGATGAACGTGATACTGGTTCTACGTTTCTGGTGAAACGGATTTGTTGACATCTTACGCAACCAACCAGCACTTACATGATGCGCGTAAAATTGAGTCCAATTTGTGATTCAGCCTTGAAAACGTTTACGTTCTTTGGTGGTTCCGTTTCGTGCAAATTTCAGGATTTCTAAGTGTGTACGATATCAGATCAGTCGGGATATCCTAGGTCATCCAAACTGTTGTTGAGTTTAGATCCTAGAGTCTACGGGTGTTACGATAACTTCAAAGATAAACAGGCGTAACTCTCAGAGAAAATTCACCAAACACTTTTGCCTGGTATCTTTTTTCATGAGCACGCTGTCACCTGTTGGTAGAACCGAGCGAGACACAGTCCGTCATGATGAATTTTGATTTTTCATTTGTCTAACACGCACAGTACTACACAAATCACCTGTGATTATCGTTTGCACCATTCAGCAAAGTGTGTCTTCTAAATGATAACGTAAATCTTCTGAATGTTCAATGGGCATCATCCGATCAGCTGGGGTCATTCAAACTATTATGATGTTTAAAATGTAACATCTACAGCAATTGAAGTTTCTGTTTTGGCAATATAGAGTTATGTTGCAATCATATATGGAGCACATTTATATTGTTTATGGTGCATTTTAAATATTTTATGGATGCATTCAACCGTCTGCCTTTTCAATCCGATCTTTAATTTTAAAGTAGATTTTATAGTTCTTTAGAAGCTAAAATTACCACTATATCTTCAAGGACTATAAACTATTTAGTTTTTTTTCTAGAATGTGTGAGCGAAAACTTGAAACCTCTTCTTTAGTGTTGCATCAAGCCAGGCTAGTTTAATATATTGAAAACATGGTAACTTATCCCAAATTCTTTAGACTAAAAGTTTACTGAAGCTGAACACTTGGACACCCTAACCTTAATTAGACTTTTCAAAAAAAAAAAAGAAAAGACCACTATAAATTAAAATAAAAACCTTAGAGTGCTACGTAATGTAAGTTTACTAAAACTTGCATTTTATTATTGGCATTTGTATTTTCCTATGGAGCACTTCAGAATTATTTATTGGTGCAATATTTCACTTTTAGTGTTAATTTTATGTTTTACCGGTGCATTTTGTATGGAACGTTTTTAACTATATGGGTAACATTGCACATTTCCATGAAACATATATTTATTCTTTATGGAATGGTTTTTGATTTTCCAAGAAGCGTTTCTATTTATTTTATGGGTGCAATAAATAGGCTACCGAAAAGTACTGGCTCATTTTTTTAATAGAAGTCAGAAGTACTCAAAGTAAACCAATTCAAATTCTACACTTCTGTTGTTTTCCTTCAATGAACGATTCTGAACTGTTACCCTCTACTTATTTCCCAATAAAAAGCATGGCATAATTGAAGAGCGTTTCCCCATTGAAGTATAGCCCAAAACACGCGGTTTGATCAAATTCTCTCGCCTTTTTCTGGTTATCCTGACAGCACACAAACTTCCACATCGAACATCATGGAGACGGTTAAAAACAATCACCCACACTTGCGTGAGATTCGCATTTTATCCCAAAAACTTCTCGATATCGGTCACCAGCATCCGCTTCCATCGCGAGAACTAACCGACTTTTCTCCTTTGCGTGCAGCAGGACTCACGTTTTGCACAAGGATAACAACACATCCCCAACGCGAACAGCGAGAGAAGCGAGAGCGGCGGATTTCATCATATGGATGTCCTTTTGGGATGGAGCAAATTCTCCCGGTTAGACCGACCGACTGGCTGTGATATCTACTACACATTCACACATGTTTCGGTCTCTAGTTGGTGCTTCTAATAGCATCCTTTTTATCAAGTGCTCTGTGTACGTAATGGTCCATCTGAGAGCGTACCGAGTATTGATCTGGAAAGCTTTCAGGGAACGTCGTCACGGATTTTCCCAGCGGTGGTCGTGGAAAAAAGGCATTCTTTCGAGGTTCCTGCCAAGTGTAAAACGCTGTTGAATCGCTTTGGGCTGGAGAAAATTCGTTCGCCGTCGCGGTCGCGGTCGAGTTTCGGTGAAAATCGCGTTCGATATCCGTCTAATTTCCGGTCAATGTAAGAAAGTTCCTTCAAATCGCTGAATCCGCAGACTAAGGCATGCATGAATCAAGAAAAAGGTCTGCTCGAGGAAAAATCTAGTGGCCCGAAACGAACGAAGAACAAGGAGGAAAAGTCGCCCCCATTGCTTCGGTGTTGGCATACTCCCTTGCGAAAATTAAAATGAGCTCCAGATGAGATTTACGGATGCTGTGTACCGTGCTTGAATGGGGGATGGCTCTGGCCGTGGGTGTTTTCCAAAAGTGCTACTCCTTTTTCAAATGCCAACCAAGGGTAAATTTTTGATGCGATGAAATTGATGCCAAATGATATGTGATAAGGAACCATCAACTTGTCAAATAATCACCAATTTATAGGAAATATCTAAATCTACCGCCATCGCGAGGTGCATCATAATTGTTGTAGAAAGGGGGAAGCGAGTGAAAGTGCATGTTTATGTAAGGGAGGAAAAATCAATAGGGAGTTCTTACCTATGAGGTGAAACGGTGACACGGATTGTTGTCCTGCTTGATAAGGATGCAACAAAGGACAGCCATTGCAGGTCCGCAGGCCTCATCGTCATCGGGAAAGGTCAGTATCGGCGGATTATTCCATACGAACTTCAATTGCCAATGGCCGATTTAATGCAATTTATTCGATCTGCTCTAAATCATAACGCAAAAATAAGGTTGAAATAAACACATCATTTCAATTCATTTTTCACATATCAAGGTATTTATCTTAAATACTACCATACCTTGATATGCCCTTCATTAGGTGGTAATAAGAGGCAAAACAACAAAAACGAATACCAAAATTTAGTATAAATAACAGCTAGAAAATAACAAGTGTTGTTATTTCAATATTAAATACATACCTAAAATTTCAATTGCTGTATTTATTATTCCAAAGTTATTGAATAACAAACTCATAACATATCTTGTTATTTAATGTTTCATATGTTCGATGACTTCATGATGTAATAGCAAATCTTGTTCCTCGGTTATTTTCACTGCTATACTAGCAAATACTACATCAATACCAAACTCTGCTCAAATACCTCCAACTGTTATTGTGCTGTTCTCATAACATTTCGTACAATAACGCTGCAATAACAATTTTAGGTATTAGAGCACATGTTGCTCTTTGCATGGTATTTGTAAGGTATGCCCTTCTGCTCGGGATAGCGGCATTGATCAATGAATGGAACTGTCCATACTTTGACCATCATACAATAATCGCTTCCACGCTGAGCAATACAATAAATCAGCCAATGTAGAGGAAAATTTCACAGAAACGAACACCTGCTAATGACAGATATAGTTGAAGGAACAAGTTTTCACGATTCAAGCAATTTACATCTGAATTAGTTTTAGCGAACAGTTTAGTGGTAGAGTGTGGAACTGTTTCGACACGGGCACCCATTTTGAGCACTTTTCGCTATAACTCAGCCAATTTTAAACCATTGCCTAATACGGAAATACTGAAAAATGTATTATTTTTATAATTTTGGGCAAAGCGCACCTAAGTTGGTGGCTTCGTGGCGGTGCGGCTAGTGCCACCAAGCATTAAGTCGCATCGTGCTGAGGAGCGCGGGTTCGATTCCCGCCGCAACTGTCAGGAAAATTTTCGGCTGTGCCACTGGGCGTTGCATGCTAGTTCGTTGTCTAGTGTCGTGCGTCCTTCAGAGAACGAATAGCTCACTGGAAGCATTGAAAGTGTCCGTGTCCTTTCTTTTCTAATTTTTTAGTCGTTCTGATATTTTCACATATTTTGAACCTTATTTCGATACCTTAAATCAACTTCAACGAAATTTGTTTATTTCATTTTATTATGATTTAATTTTTGTACATGGTGAGATATGCCTAGTTTAATAGCTCATAAAGAGATTAAGCTGCAGCCGACAATTTGAGTGTAACTTCCCTTGTGACCTGTAAAGCTTTTTGAATACATCCAGAACTTTTCCTGTTTTCGGTGTAGAGCTTGCACTTCAGCTTAGAGTTCATTGAACTCCTCCGCAGTTATTACCCTGAGAGCAATCTTTGCCAATGACCGTTCTTGCATTTGCAAACCCAAATTAATCCACCTAGAGGTGATAGTGCCTTTCTCGCCGTATATTATCTCACGATCTTTCCATTGACGTAAGTCAAAGTGTTCCTGAATCCTGATATTTTTAAATAAAAGCAAGCATTTTATCAAATCCATCATTGAATTGACTTAAAACTTATTGATGGCACATACTCCGACGTTGTGTTCAGCGTAAAAGCAGAGCTGAATAATATCAGATTTCTCAGTTGACTGCTTGAGTACCTTCACTAACAATGGGAGCTGATCAATATCAAGACGATACTAACAAGCTAAGACATAACTTTTTACACATTCACAGATCACTTTGCGGTCTTCGATAAAGTTTTTTTTTGCACATTCTAGGTTATATTTTATTGACCGTTAAAACAAGAACGTAGTGAGTATAGTGAGACGTCTGTTTGTATGTGGTTTTAATATGTCAAGATTTTGTTCTCTTACACATATTTACCGCTTGCATTAATTTTATTTACTTTCGTAGTTCCGGCGAAGCATCAAACGCTGGTTGTGCAACCCTACCAGTAGTCTCTAATGTGGTATGAGCCTATTTTCTAGTTAACCGTTCCTCAGGTTATTAAAAAAAGCCGTGATGTGATGTGTCGCATGGTACATTTGGTTACTTTCCGGAACAGGTTCCGGAGCACCACCGGGTCTCCCAAATATAGTCTGAGGCAATATCATTGCTAACGTACATCAGGTTACCTAAAAAACCACGATTTGATTTATCTTATGCATGGGTACAAATCACTTTTACATTTTACCACTTCCAGTGGGACACCCAGAACTAGATTCGGGACACTACCGGTTGTCTAAAATATGGTCTGAGGCTATGTTCTTACGAATCGATCATCGTGTTATCAAAAAAGGGTCTCCAGTTGGCCTAGTGGTTAAGGCTATGAATCGCCAATCCGGAAACGGCGGGTTTGATTCCCGTTCCGGTCGGGAACATTTTCTCGACTTCCTGAGCATAGTGTATCATTGAACTTGCCTCACAATATACAAATTCATGCAATGGCGAGCAAAGAAAACCCTTCAATTATTAACTGTGGAAGTGCTCTTAAGAACACTAAGTAGAAGAGAGGCAGGCCAAGTTCCAATGCGAACGTCGAGCTATAAAGAAGAAGAAGAAGTGATCAAAAAAGCTGCTATTTGATGTACTGTCAAACCTTGCGTATTTATCACTCTTTAATTAGACACTTTTTAACTTGTACCCCGCTCTCAATTCGTACCAATTCGTACCACCACAATATCTGTAAGATTTGTGTTCAAAAACAAATCATACAATCTAAACAAAACTAAAATAGAGTTAGTTTATCGAATTGAAAGTTTACACAGGTAATTTGACAGTAATTATTGTCGAATCAGCGTGGTTTTATGGTACGACACGCATGGATTTGATACAATTTCACATTTACAACTTTTGGTTCACATTTTACCACTTACCCATTGTCCCTGATGTGGTCTTAGACTAGTTTCATGCAAATTTTTAATCAGTTCTCCTAAAAAGTCGCAAATTGAAGCAATGCATGTATGGGTTTAGTTCATTCGTGCATTTCGCCAGTTCCGGCGAGGCACTCGAATCTGCTTCCGGAACACTACTGACCTGAGACTATTTTCTTGCTGACCGTTCTTCGCGTTATCGAAGAAAGCGTTATTTAGTGTGCTGCGTGTATGCGTTTGGTTTTTTTCTACATTTGATCACTTCCGTCGGGGCACCTGGAACCGGTTTCGGCACACTATTGGTTTTCCAAAGTATGCTCTATGATTTTTTTATTTACCGTTTATCAGCTTACCTAAAAAGTCATTAAATGTGTCGTTAAATCAAGATGCCTTAAAATCCGCGATTTGATGTGTCGCTTGCATGGGTTTGGTTCCCTTTTATATTTGGCCATTTCCGGCGGGACACCCGGAACCGGTTCTGGATCACAACCGATTCAGATATGTTCTGAAAATATTTTCCTGGTTACTGTTCATCAGGATATCAAAAAAGCCACGATTTGATATGTCCCTTGCATGGGTTTAATTAACTTTTATACTATGCCACCTCCGGCGGAACATCTGGAACCGGTTCCGATATGGTCTGAGAATGCTTTCCTGCTAACTGTTCATCAGGTTATGGAAAAAGCTTTGGGTTGATATGTCACATGCATGGTTTTATTTCAATTTTATATTTGGCCACTTCCGACGGGACACCCGGAACCGGTTCCGATATGGTCTGAGAATATTATCCTGCTTACTGTTCATCAGGATATCAAAAAAGCCACGATTTGATATGTCCATTGCATGGGTTTAATTCACTTTTATACTATGCCACCTCCCGCGGAACATCTGGAACCGGTTCCGATATGGTCTGAGAATGTTTTCCTGCTTACTGTTCACCACGTTATCGAAAAAGCCGCGGTTTGATATGTCGCATGCATGGGTTTAGTTCACTTTTATGTTTGGTCACTTCCGGCGGGACACCGGAACCGGTTCCGGGACACTACCGGTTCAGATACATACACATACACATACACACACACACACAGACATCACCTCAATTCGTCGAGCTGAGTCGATTGGTATATAAGACTTGACCCCTCCGGAGGCTCTATCAAATTTTCGTTTTTGGAGTGAGCATATAGCCTTTCGGTACACCTTGGTGTACGAGAAAGGCAAACAAATATCTTATGGAAGCCCTAATAAAAATGTATTATACACTTGCGGTTGGGTGAATAATAATTGTATCATTCCGTGTATAATCAAAATGATTGCCCGAAACGCTTGTTAAACCGGGAGCGGTCGCGTCGTGTTCTGAGTACACGCACCATGAAAAATGTACGCTTGTGATACACAGCGTGAACACCGTGAAAGCCATTACAGGTAGCCGAAGACGCGACTGCTCTAGGGTTAAGCACGTTGTAAATATCATATTTTTATATTGGGGAGGCAGGATGCTGTAAGCACAAGGAAATCAATGCAGTTTCTACATGATCGTTGAATGGAGATAACTTTTACGAATTGACCAACTAATTCAGATTCAGTGACGATGGACAAGTGGGGAGTCTCTGACACTAGAAAAGGAAAAAAATGCTATCAAAGAGCAAATGAATAGTAAAGCTGCTAGGAAGGACGAACTCCTGGCAGGACGTTTTAAACACACGCAAAACTCGATGTACACAGCGCAACGAGTAACTTTCACGCAGCGACCGAAAAGACAAAAGAATTTTCACGCTAATTTGTGTAACACCGGATCAGCACATTTTTTGTGTTGATCCAGTCGTACACAAATATGAGTGAAAAATCCTTTGTCTTTTTGATCGCTGCGTGAAAGTTACTCGTGCGCTGTGTTGCTTCATTGAAGGGTGCACAGCAACGAGTAGCTGCCAGAAATACTATACCAACAGGGCAATTTTGAAAATTCAAGCTCTCATACTTTCATTACAAATCTTTGTTGCAACACTAAAGTCCTATCAAATTGTCAGCCGTTTCGGTGGTGATTTAATTGTGACTCAAATATGGTTTATATTGGAATTACTACGGAGAACTTTATAAAAAAAAGCGAAACTTTTCTGAATTTTTTGCATATTAACGAAAAACGCATTTTCACGGCTGGCAGTATTGCATTTCAGAAACAATGAAGCATAAAGCATTAGTTTATGATGGGTAATCACTGAATTCACTATTATAACCACACTAAAATGCACTTTTCGCACCTCCACAAGTTCTTCACGAATAAAAACTCATGAGTGTTTTTGTTTTCGTTTTGCTCCTCACTCACGAAGCAGGCGAAAGCGAATAAACTCATACACTGTTTACTCTCGGAATCGTGAGTAGGTCTTGTGTTGGCTTTTCACTCGCGAATTGCTTCATGATGAGAACAATTCCATCACTGCTAGGCATTGGATATCGTATGTGGTTCTTCTTCTTATTTTTCTTTTTCTTCTTTATGACTCTATGCACCCACTGGAACTTGGCCTCTTTTCAACTTTTTTTTTTTTTTTATTCCTTGTTGGGTATCTAAGTCACTGCGACCAGTTGATAGATCTATTGTGACATATGCCCCATTTTTATTTAGCTTTGTCAAGTCGACGTATCACCATTGGTATTGGTAATAATCAGACTTTGACCAGAAGCGATATCCCAACACGGTGCCACACTTCGAATGAATTGGACCACCGTATTTGGGTTTGTCCTCCAGACATCAAAGGGTTCTATTAGCCCTTTGTCGAAGAACCTAATTCTTTTAGTTATAACTGCCGGACAACGGCATAACAAGTGTTCCGAGTCTTCTGTATCTATGCCGCACAAGCGACATACATCATCTTGAAGTTTTCCAATAACCTTCAGATGATACCGGCTCGGACAATGACCTGTTAAGAGGCCAGTTAAAGTACTAATATCTTTTTTGGAAAGTTCCAGAATTTTGCGAGTGTTTGCAACGTTTGGCTTTATAAAACGCTTAGACTGCCTCGCAGTTGTGGTGTTCTCCCAAATGGATTTTATTTTCTGCTGTTCCCAAGCTTTAAACTCCATTCTGAGAGAACATCCAGAAATGCTACAAAATGGTTCAGGACCTATGAATTGATGAGACGATCCAAGTCTTGCTAGCATATCGGCTTGCTCGTTTCCTTCAATTCCGCAATGTCCTGCAACCCAAAACAGCTTCACCTGATTGCGGCGAGCTAATTGCTGAAGTGATTGGATACACTCCCAAACATGTTTTGAAGTGCATGATGCTGATTTCAAAGCATTTAGTGCTGCTTGACTATCAGACATTATGCAAATTTTTGAATGCCTGTAATTTCTACGTAAGCAGATACTACAACATTCTAAAATTGCTTGAATTTCAGCTTGAAAAACTGTTGGCCACTTACCCATTGGTATTGATACATTAATCCCTGGGCCAGTGACACCTGCACCGACTTGATGATTCAATTTAGAACCATCAGTGTAAAAATCGATCGATCCTGGTTGTAGCTGTGGGCCACCATTTTCCCACATATTTCTCCCAGGATTGATCACTTGGAAAGAACGCTGAAAATTGTATCGTCTGCTCATCCAATCACCATTGCTTGTGACTAGCGAGTTGATACTAATTGTTTTTTGAATACTGAGGTGTCCTCTCAGGTCACCTTCAAAGAGATTTTTTGATCTTTTTAGTTTCAAAAGACTCTTTGCAGCTTCCAATTGAACAAAGTGATGCAATGGAAGTAGGTATAGTAAAGTGTCTAGCGCTTTAGATGGAGTACTTCGCATTGCACCAGTAATTGAAAGAGTAGCTATCCTTTGAAGTTTTTCCAGCTTCTTTTGAGCTAACCTTTCATTAGTTTTCGGCCACCAGACCAATGACGCGTAGGTAACTCTGGGTCTCACAATCGCCGTGTAAATCCAATAGATCATTTTCGGCTTTAGTCCCCATTTTTTACCAAATGTTTTTTTAGTTATCCATAGAGCATTTATAGCTTTAACAACTACTTGCTCAAGATGTAGATTCCAGTTTAGTTTATTGTCAAGATATACACCGAGATACTTGACTGAATCTGAAAGTTCCAAAAGAGTTCCTTTCAATTTCAAATTACTTATCGATATTTTTCTCTTCCGCGTAAAAGGTACGATCGTGGTTTTAGAAGGATTCACATTTAGTCCTTCTTTTTCGCACCACGAAGAGACTAAATTCAAGGCAGTTTGCATTCTGTTAGCGATGACATTGTCATATTTGCCACGAACTAATATGACTATACCATCTGCGAAGCCAATTATTTCGAAGCCTTGTGCTTCCATTTTTTTGAGAAGATCATCGACTATCAAAGACCACAATAGAGGTGATAGCACGCCTCCTTGTGGGCACCTCTTCATTGCTTTAACTCTAATAGAGGAGCTGCCAAGGGTTGATGATATTTCTCTTTTTAATAACATTTCCCCAATCCAATCAACAATGCATCTGTCAAAACTACGCTTTGTCATAGCATTCTTCATTGAAATGTAAGACGTGTTATCGAACGCTCCTTCAATATCGAGGAACGCAGCAAGTGAAATCTCTTTTGCTTCGAGTGATTTTTCCAATTTTGTAACCAGGTTGTGAAGCGCTGTTACCGAAGATTTGCCTTCCTGATACGCAAACTGATTTTTGCTTAAAGGCATTTTAATTAGGTATGACGATTTAATATGCTCGTCTATAATTTTTTCCATTATTTTTAATATAATGAACGATAAACTTATCGGTCTGAAGGATTTTGGTGATGCTTTATCCTTCTTATTTGCTTTGGGAATGAAAGTGACCCGCACTTCTCGCCAAGCGGTAGGAATGTAGCTTAACGATAAGCTTAATTGGAACAATTTAGTTAAAACGGGTGTTAACATTTCTTTACCCTTCTGCAGTAGTACAGGAAAAATTCCATCCCTACCAGGCGCTTTGAAGGGTTCAAAGGAATCAATCGCCCATTCAACTTTTTGCTCCGTAAAAATGTCTTTGGCCAAAAGACATGTATCACTCCTGGTGCTTTCTAACTCAGTTGAATCATTATCATTATGATTATATCTCCTGATTTCATTAGTACCAGTATGCGATACAGATGAATTTTGGTCTTCTATTGAAACAAGAATAGAACACGGAAAATGGGTTTCCATCATTGTTTCTAAAATTTCATTGGCGCTCTTAGTAAAAGAATTATCTTCTTTTTTAAGAGTTCCAAGGCCAATTGAATGGTCTTTAGCGAGGACTGTTTGCAGTCTTGCAGCAATTGGAGTACTTTCAATGTTTTCACATGTGTGTCTCTAATTTATCCTCTTCGACCTTCGAATTTCTTTGTTATAATTTGTGAGAGACTCTTTGTATTGTTCCCACTGTTGTGTTCTTTTAGCCCGGTTTAACAGCCTCCGGGTTTTATGTCGCAATTTTTGCAGATTACTATTCCACCAAGGAACATCTCTATTTGAAGAGCGTTTCTTTGGTGCGCAACTGTCATGAAAGGCCTGTTTTATTATGCTCGAAAGTGTCGAAGCACTTTCTTCAAGCCCATGACGAGAATTTGGAATGTCATTTAAACTGTCCATTCCCGATATAAGTTTTGTGGTGTATTGCTCCCAGTTTGTTTTCCTGGGATTTCTTGTAGTTTCTACGAGTTGATGACCAGCCTCATATTGAAACAATATTTGCTTGTGATCAGACAAAGAAACTTCGTCTGACACATGCCAATTTGTAACTTTTTCCGAAAGTGTAGGGCTACAAAAGGTTAAGTCAAGAACTTCTTGCCTTATGGCGTTTATAAAAGTAGGTTCATCGCCTCTGTTACATATATCAATTTCATTCTTTGAAATGAAATCCAAAAGGTGTTCGCCTCTATTATTGATGTTTGTGCTGGCCCATACAGTATGATGAGCATTTGCGTCACATCCAATAATGAAAGCTTTATTATGCTTTCTACAATACGAGACAAAAGCTGCTACTTCTGGTGGTGGTACATCATCCACGTCTCCCGGAAAGTATGCCGAAGCAATACAAATTTCCGTTTTTCCATGGGTTGTAGGTACCTCTACCATAATTGCAACTATGTCACGGTTTATAAACTCAGTAATTGGAATTGAATTCACCCTTCCATTTACTAAAATTGCAGCTCGTGGCGGAAGCTGCCCTTCATGATATATTAATTCCGAAGAATTTGTAGAGATTCCCAATATCCTACTATTATTTGTCCATGGCTCCTGGATAAGAGCAATATCCAGTTTGCTCTCAGCAAATCTTTTGCAAAGTACAGCTGTAGCTCCCTTTGCATGATGAAGATTAACTTGAATGAACTGTATTTTATTGGGTTGCATTTGATCCTATCTAGGATCCAGTATTTGTTGTTTTTTTTTACTATTATCAAAACAGATTTGTAGCCTGGCCAAGCATGATAGGGTTGTTTTGTCCTCTTAACTCCACAAGATCCTAGGATTTTTCGCAATGGTCGTTGGCCTTTACGCTATCGCTAGTATTCTTGTAGGTTTTCAGAGTTACAGTTTGCCCAGTGCTTTGGTCTTTAACTACTTTAACTACACAAAAAAGAAACACAAACAGAAATAAAAACACACTTAACACAATTAACAAAAACAATGATTCAACAACAAGCTTTAAAATAAAATTAAAAAAAATAGGAGAAAAAAATAATAGAATTCAGAAAAAAAAAGCTATAAATCTATATGTATATATAAACAAAAAACAAAAAAAGTACAAAAGTAAAAAAGAAAAATACATTAAACAAAAAAAAAATATAACAAAACTTTTTTTTACCGTTCTAGGTGCATTTGTCCCCGCCCTCCCCTAACGTAGACATTCTTTACTACTTTGTGGTGATATACGCCACTGACATTGTGAGTGCGTTCATCTCACTTATGAATTGTTACTCACTCGACAGATTGTAGATCAACTCGAGGAGGAGCACGACGCATTCAATAAATACCGTTTTGCTCAGTTCGACACTCCGGTGATTTGTACTGAACGCTGATATTGCCATGCAATGGCAGTAAGGTGTGGGTGATTTATAACACTAGGCAATTAATTTCACCGCACAGCACTAGCACTTATTTTGTTTTTACTCGACCTCCGTTTCAGAGGGAAGCATAACTTGCATGCAATTTATCATGCGATTAATTAATTGCGGCTATGAAATCTTTTATTTGTTTTTTCTCCCGAACCGGACAGAATAAACACAATTCACTGGGAGCTAAAAACTGATTTTTGCTAATTTTTGCAACTTCCTGCCGTTTAACATACAAAAAATATAATTCTCGGCACTTGTTTATTACACGCACCATTCACTCGCGAATTATAAAAACACTTTTCAAAGCTATTTTATTCACTTTCTCGAGCGGATACGAATCTCACTTCTTGTAGTAAACAGCAGAGTTGCCAGTTTTCAACTTAGTAATCTTTGAGCATTTCCACAGTTATTGATTGAACGGCTTTCTTTGCTTGCCATTGCATGAATTTGCATATTGTGAGGCAAGGACAATGATACACTATGTTAAGGGAGTTGAGAAAACAATTTCGACTGGAACGGGAATCGAACCCGCCGTTTCCGGATTGGTGATCCATAGCCTTAACCACTAAGCTAACTGGAGATGTAGATATCGCACCAAAAGTTCTTGAAATGAGCTAAATGTTCGTTAATTCGGTGCAGTTTCACTTCCCACTGTGTCACGCATAGCGGCCATCAGTGATGGTAATAAACTCATACTCAAAGTATACTCATGAACCGCTTCTGCGTGAGCAAACTCGCGCACAATTCGAAAGATATCTCGGTAACCAAATGTCCAATCGTAGTAAAATTTAATAGGATTCTACTAGGATATTTGTAGCTTTCATTTGGTGTTCATTTGGAGAACCCAAATCGGTTGACATACGGCTGAGAAACGTGATTTACTTTTTTGTAACATACGCACACACACATGCAGACATTTGCTCAGTTCGTTGAGCTGAATTGATTGGCACCGTCGTGCGGTGTTTCATTTATACACTTTTTCGTGATTTTTTTAACTTTATGACGTTATAACTCCCCAGTTGGCCAAGTGGTTAAGGCTATGGATCGCCAATTCGAAGACGGCGGGTTCGAATCCCGATCTAGTCGGGAAAATTTTCTCGACTCCCTGGGCATAGTGTATCAAATTCATGCAATGACTTGCAAAGAAAACCCTACAATTAATAACTGTGGAAATGCTCAAAGAACACTAAGTTGAAGAGAGGCAGGCCAAGTTCAAGTGGGAATGTAGAGCCATAAAAAAGAATAAAAAAAGACATTATAATTCCCTGAGTACTGAATGGATTTCCACAATTTTTACACATAATTATCATACTCACGATTATGTAGGATGTATGAAAAATTTGAACTAAATCCATCAATAAACAAAAAAGTTGTTCGTACACCAATCGGACACATCTCTCATAAAACCGGATGGGGGCTACTTTGGACACTCCAACAACCAAACAAAACTGCATTTAAAATTCCAGGGTTATTTAGAAAATCACTTTGTACCAATACTGTAGTATCATACATGATTTCAATAAATATATGCGTTTTAGATGGTTCTGTGCTATATTAGGTATTATGAACAGCGTGATATTGTAATAAAGGCAACCTTAAAGAATGGAACATCAATCTTTTATTTAGTTGAAACGGTCATTTATATTGTATAACGATAAAAATATTCGATTGTATATGCTACGTTGATACATCTTGAATAAATTGATTAACCCTTTGAAATTTATGAGCTGTAAAAACAATGCTTACAGAGCAAATGTTCTGATACGTGATATGTATATATTTTTGTGGTTCATTCGATGTTTTTTTCTCGTCCAGACAAGCAATAAAGGGTCTGTTTGAAAAACAATTTCATCCAAATGAAGGGGAAAATGTTGCTTCATAATAGTCCCAAAGACATCAATCAAATTTGAACCATATTTTGAATTCAAAATATCTGTATTCAAAAGTGTCCAAAGTAGCCCCGCATTTCAAAAGTTGCCCCGCGCGACGGTATATGGGACTGGGTCCTCCAAGCCTCGGATCGAAAGTCGGTTTTTCGAGCGATATTTATACCATTCTTATAGGCGTTGTGGAAAACCAGAAATAATGCTCGTAGTGAGAATCACCCAATGCAAGATGGAAGCCGGTCGCTAGTCCGTCACGACTCGTCGGTGGTTGCTGGACGAAAGAGGAAGAGTCTAACGACCCCGTAGGATGGTTGACTCGTTGCCGCTCACGCGAGCCATCCGTACTGAATGAACACCAACAAAAGGGATGTTCATTCATTTGACAGGTATACGAGGGATATGAAGCAGTGAGTATTCATTTAGGCTAGGGTGTGCCCCACATCCCACTCCTTCTCTAAAAAAACTCCACTCAGGGAATTGCATACTCCAACCCCTTTTTTGGCACCCCTCACTTCAAACCATCTAATCCTCTTTCAGCACTTCTTCTTCTTTAACCCTCGAGCAGTCATGTTTTCCATCTTTTTCAGCGACACCACGCCTACGCTGTGTACTACAAGCGTGTAGTGTGTACACGATGTGACCGCTCCCGGGTTGAAATTTTTGTTTTATTCTACCGTTTCTGGAAACATAGTTTCTCAGAAACAAGTTGTACCGAGCACACCATGCTAGCTTAAAATCATGCCGAGAATGTAAAAAGTTCACAATTTTGGAAATCGTGTACACTACGACTTGAAGCTCGTCATGGCATAAACCCAGAAGCAAACTACCACCAAGCGACGTAATAGCTTTAACAACGATATACATTCTTGTTGAGGAAACTGATAGCTTCGTTCAATTCAAGTCTTTTCGTATCTCGTTTCATATCTCGGATTTAGAATATGGAATCACCTGGAAAATGCCCCCACCACATTCAATTCTTTGTGAGGCTGAAAAGTAATGCGCAAACATCTGTGTTTTAAACCCAGACTCGAGTAATGGAATACTTTCACAACTGTTTAGCTTTATTGAGGTTTTATGAAACCGATCGGTAATGCCATCTGTAGAAGTTTTATTGACTACTAAATGCGCCCCACAAAGCTCTAAGTGAGCTGTGGGATCTGATTGATCAACTGATCAATGCAACAGTTTATTTTATTTATCAATTTACCAGTTCTTTCCTTTTTCTAATAAGCCTACTACTACTGCAGCGAATATCGAAATCCAAATATGAACGGTATGTATTATGGCGCCAGCACCAAACGGAATAGCGACGTTTCGAATAGCGACCTTTTTTTTAATACCAGGTGTAGTGCGCTGTGTGCGTTCAATGATGTACTATCGTATTCGTCACTTCCGATGTATGTTGTAAACAACTCAGCATTAGCAAACATATTTTTGACAAAAAAAATGTTAAATGACTTCCAACCAAATCCACAATAATAGATCTTAGTGAGCCCTACTATCAAATGGTCTTGAACTTATCTTCAATGAAAATTCTCGTACCGCATTCGGTATTGTCAAGCAAGAGCCTTCACTAGTTTACCGTAACGGTTGTAATGCTTCATAAATTAAGGCTCGAATATTAAGTGACGATTCTGAACTGCTGGTTTATGCATCTATAGAACTGATAAAAGAGGTAGGTCGAGGACTTCGTAATGCGCCCTACAACACGATAACGTTGTCAGCCAAAAATCTGATTTCAGGGATAAGTGGGATAGGTTTTTTCTCTTTTTATAACAGTGTACTCGCAATCACGGATTCTATGAAAACTTTTTTAATAGAATCAGTTATCGGCTCGCGTGATAGGACTGGTACTAACGAAAAACATCGAAGTCAAAAAAGACTAATAGCGTAATTTTCTAAGAATATTGCAAGTACCCAGCGACGCTAAAGTGCTACGGAAAAGTAAATGCATATGTTCATTTTTATTGCTATGTATCAACGACACTTTACCATTATTGTTGCATTCGTGTCATAATGCGCTCCTAACCATCGGTTCCATATTGCTGTTTGGAATAAGAAATCTGAAATAACACATATATTTCGATACTTTCGCTTAACTATCTGCCCAGCTCAATTATTGGAGAAGATCAGTGTATATTACACACCCATAAAACAGAACCGGGTATCCAAGTAATCATCATTACAAGATGGAAAGGCATCTCTAATCACATTATGAGCGTGAGAGCCTTCAACGTGCCTTCAGCAACATACAATTCAAAAATTTTCATTCACTGCTAGGATCACAGGCTTGTTCAGTAACATACGTTGGTTTCATTTGTTCCGAAATGTCTGCAAAGCCTGGGTAGTGTGCATTTTTTGATAATATCGCTGTTTTCCCATCCAAGTTATTATGTGTAATGGTTCAGTGAAAGGTATGCCTTAATTTCTTACTAAGCAGTTTTTCTTGCTATAACAATAACATCTGTCACTGATATTGCCGTCTTTTTATCTTTTCTTTACGTATTGTCCCAACTGAGACAGAGCCTGCTTCTGAGCTTAGTGGTCTATAAACACGTTCACAATTGTTAAATGACGGTTTCCTCTTCCATTAACCATTTTGCATTTGTGCGCTGTGTGGCAGATACAAAGATGCTCTATGTCTTTGAAAGTCAAGAAAATTTTTATTACAAAAAAAACCTGGGTCAACCAAAAATCACACATGGTCTTCCTGAACACCTGTGCGCTTACCGCAACGGCCACGAGTCCTCCTCTTGGAAAAAATCGACGAAGTAGATGTGTAATATTTTCACACCTCCCTAAAACATGCTACCACCTAGCTCACTTCGCTCCGTATCATCTCTTATGAGTTCTGTGAAATGACGTCCCGTCAAACTACTTCGGCATCCGTTCTGAATAGATGTTACATGTAACTCACAGCTGACATCCCGTCACTCTAGTATAGCATTCGTCCCGAATTGCTGCAATACATACTTATCTGACGTCCCATCAGACTGCTTCAGTAGCGTCCTGTCATACTGAATGATTCGACCCATACGTCTTGGCACATTTTGTTAAACATTCGTCCCGAATTGCTCTTACAATAACCTTTCATCCGATGTCCCATCAGATTGGTTCAATGTTCATCTGTCAGCTTCGCAATCGGAAGCATCCCGTCACCGGCTCAGCACTCGTCCCGAACTGCCGATAGAACAAACCTTGTTCTCTCAAGAACAACCAACTAGCAACAACTGCCGGTTAACACCAGCTTCTAGGTCTTTATCGAAACAACGACGTCCACAGACAAATCTACGCACACATTAAATTCACGATACTATCCGGTTTCAACGGTCTCACTCCTCTTCCGCAGAATAGCTGAATAACCCCACTCCAACAGTCACTACCGTGTTCTCCGATTAAAAATCAACTTTGGCCTCGCTTTGGCCATCCCAGTTTACCAAAGCCACCCAGTTTTTTTTTTCACCGTAATC
Organism: Aedes albopictus; assembly: GCF_035046485.1. Classification (NCBI taxonomy): domain Eukaryota; kingdom Metazoa; phylum Arthropoda; class Insecta; order Diptera; family Culicidae; genus Aedes; species Aedes albopictus. The sequence continues at coordinate 199,082,997 of NC_085138.1, read as the reverse complement.
CAGTCTGTTTTCCGGATACGCGAACAGCACCACAGCCGGCGTTACTGTGTTGTGTAAGAAATCACGGGCCGAAATGATTCCGCCAAATCTCCCTCGCATTATGAGGTTCCAATTAGCCGGAGGTACGACTATTCGTCACTATTTCCACATAATCAGCACTAGTCGAAAACCGAACCAAAAACGCACGCATAATCGATCTCGTTTTCGCATGTTAAACAAAGCGCAAACACAAAATCCGTGGACAAACAAGATGGTCGTTTTTTCGTTCCACTCTCTATTCCACTTTTTTGCTACTTACCGGTCACTACAGATATGTGCACTGAGTGATTCCCACCGTGATTTTCTCCAGGTTCTGTTTGTTTTATTGCCCTGCCGGACAATAAAACCTGGCAGGATCACCATTGTGGAAAACCAGAAATAATGCTCGTAGTGAGAATCACCCAATGCAAGATGGAAGCCGGTCGCTAGTCCGTCACGACTCGTCGGTGGTTGCTGGACGAAAGAGGCAGAGTCTAACGGCCCCGTAGGATGGTTGACTCGTTGCCGCTCACGCGAGCCATCCGTACTGAATGAACACCAACAAAAGGGATGTTCATTCATTTGACAGGTATACGAGGGATATGAAGCAGTGAGTATTCATTTAGGCTAGGGTGTGCCCCACAGGCGTAAGAAGGGTAAAAAGAAGAAATAAATAAATTCTTCATGGATTTGTCAGAAATAGCACTAGGTTTATCCCATCCTTATCTTCTAACAATAAGTATGTTTATTTTTGGGAAATTAGTTCACGGATGTCTGAAATAGTTTTTGAAAAATTTCATGAAATTCATGCAATAGACTTTACGCAACCTAATCAAAATTTTTCTTTAGGATTTATCCGAGGTGGGCAAGATTGCCGTTAACGCATTTCAGATGAACATTTGCTTATATTGTCACAAAGGTCACTTAAAAGTTCACTATCAATGTTCTCCAATTTGCAAGTAAAGCGTACCTTTCTATCAAGTGGGAAAAAGTTCAATTTGAACTTTTAGTTTTCAAGCTACTAACCCTTAAAGGATGTGAACAACTTTTTTGCATAGTTTTACTTATAGTTTTTGAGTATTAAATCTGATCTGTGTGCTCTATTTTTAAAAGTCATTGCCAATTTTAACTGATCTCATCATCAACATGGTTTAGATGATCTGGGGCAGCTCTACCATACAAGAAATATGATTGAATTGATTTAATATGTCTACTGCAATACTCTACACTAAGTTTGAAATGTGGCCGATGCATGCTCATGCCCAAGGGAGAAATTTAGGGGGTTAAACCCCTCACATTTCCGAAATTCCATGAACTAGGTACCACTTCCGCATTAGGAAAACTACGGAAAACCCCTTCCTTGCTGTCTTTCTTTGTGCACGAGCCTGAGCCGATGATTTGCTACGGGTTGTAGATATGAAGGCTTCAACCATATGCTATCACAAGTGACCTCAAATGGTGTCAGGCCATTCGGCCGAAGATCATTAGGCCGAATGGTCATTAGGCTGAATGGTCATTAGGTCGAATGGTCATTGGGTCTTATTCTTGCCGTTACGTCCCCACTGAGACAAAGCCTGCTTCTCAGCTTAGTGTTCTATGAACACTTCCACAGTTATTAACTGAGAGCTTCCTCTGCAAATGATCATTTTTCATGTGTGTATCGTGTGACAGGCACGAAGATACTTTATTGATGCTGAATCTACTGATATTTTACCCATCAATTTATCCTTCTTTTAAATATAGGCTGTTCTTTCTAGTATCATTGCTAAAATAGTTTTTGGCGCTGAAACTGCTGATATTTAATTCATAAATTTTTTCTTCTTTAAAACATAGGCTATTCTTTCTAGTCTAGTTTTTTTGTTAAACTAGTTTTGGGCAAAAATTGTTTGAAAAGGTAAAAACAACGGCTAACTTTCAATTCGTCCTGATGACCATTCGGCCTAATGACCATTCGGCCAAATGACCATTCGGCCTAATGACCTTTGGCTTAATGGCCTTCGGCCTAATGACCTTCGGTCTAATGACCCAGCATCAACTCAAATATCCCTGACCAATTGCATTTCAAATTTAAACCATAAATATTTCTCAACTTCAGAATAGTTCGGATGATCCAGGATGTCTCTATGATGTGTAAACAAGTATCATATGATTCAACTAATCTTCAATGACTATCAAAAGGCACTATACCAAGTTTGAAATGCACCCGATGCGTTATTATGGGTGTAGATATAAAGCCCTCAACTCCAGAATGATTTGGATGGCCTAAGGTTTCGTCATTGATGTGCAGTAAGGCTTTCATACTGTGATTTACATGTATGGGTCTAATGAAATCTGTTCTGACTTTCATACATTAGTTTGATATACTATTACAGGTAAAGGTCTTACAAGCAGAATTGCAGAGCTATTTAAGTTTCCTAGACTACCTAGACTGCCAGGTTATGACTACCATCATTTAATTTCATGTTTCAAAATGTATATTTGAATGTATTTCATCAAGTTCAAGTGATTTATGTAATGTAAAAAGTATGTGAAAAAAAATTAAAAATGGCAATTTATTTTTGCCAAATAATTGGTACAGTAATATTGAAGAAACGTTTAACAAACATGTTTGCAGCATTTGTTCTGTCAAATTTTTAAATAGACATGATATAAATGTTTTGATTGTATTGTGATGGAATAATTATTGTAAAAACCCAGATTAATCCACCTAGTGGTGATAGTGCCTTTCTCGACGAACATGTACTCATGATCTTTCCTTGGTTGGGATACAACTGGGATGATTTTGCTTCAGAATGTTGGCTTCAGCCTTTTGGGGGAATTGAAAACACTAGTTTATGATTTTTTCCGACGTTTCGAGCTGTATGGGGCCTTTTCAAGGGTTCAATCGGTCAAGGTTTCCTAGTCAAGATGGCCTTGCCTAACTTAAAAATTTCATACGGAAGTTTTGGTATTTATTGAGTCCGTTCGGTTTGAAACCGTCGTGATGTGGACAATCTCCTACCTATCGGGCGGTTTAGAATTCAGTCCCTGTTTTTGGAATCTTCTACTATTGTTTGTTTAGTTAGTTTCTGTGCTAGGGCCATCATTCCGAAGCATGATCTTTCCATCGACGTAATGCGAACTGTAATGACTTATTTAGAAAAACAATAATCTTAATAAAATTGGGAAACTTATTAATTGAACATATTCCGACGTTACGTTAAACGCATAGACAGAGCTGAAAAATATCAGAATTTTCAGTTGACTGTTCACGAATGCAACAGTGAAATTTTGTACATCCGATTACCCGTTCTCACGGCAAATCACAACACTGATATCATTTGAGTCATAAAAATGTGAGCAAGAATTCTTGATTTTTTGCAAAAATCACCCTGAATACTTTTTTTTCTGAATTTTGCCGAACTGCAGGTTGCAGCAAACAATTTGCTGAAATTCAGCAAACTTCCCTGATTCGTTCAGTAAACTCTGCAGTTCAGCAGCAATGTTTTTCTGAAATTCAGTAGATTTTTCTGAAATTTTTCTTCAAATTTGGCTGAAGCTTGCAAGTTTAAAATTTTTAAATTTATGTATTTAATTTTTTTAATCTTCGAATTTTTTTTTTAACAAAACACTACCTATTTCAAGTTTATTTTTAATATTACATTTTATTTAAATATGAAATATCTTCAAATATTTCAATCCTTGGGCCAAGTTTCATTCATCGATTCCGCGGGCCGTATGTTGGGCAGCCCTGCTTTACGATCTTCGACATAGTTCTTTCTTCACACTTTATCATTATAGGTTACAAAATTCATGTAAAATTTGACAATAAATGCAAGCAAGTGAAATTGCCCATACTAAATCCCATGAAAAAATTCCCAGTAGTTTTAGACGGAAAAGAGGATTCAAAAAACATTCTCCGGGGTTGATGCGATAATTTTCTCATATAACGTTGACCTTTTTTTCAGTGATTTGATGAGATTGCTTTTGTACAGACAAACAGACATATCATTTGTAACATATTGCTATTATATTCATCGATACGAAAAAAATAATCGCCAAATGCTAATCAGGTTGCGTTTCACTGCGGCTTGATGTTGGTAGTGAGTTGACGTCAAACGAGCAACAGCGATAAATATTTGATTCAACCGTTGAAAACAAGGACGATGGAGAATGAGTAGAGTAAGACGTCTGTATGTATGTGGCCTTTATTCAGTCAAGATTTTGTTTTCTTACACATATTTATCGCTTGCATTGACTTTGTTCATTTTTGAAGTTTCTGCGAAGCACCCTAGGAAGCACCCAATGCTGGTTTTGCATCACTATCGGCAGCCTCTAATGTGGTCTGAGCCTATTTTCTTGCTAATCGTTCCTCATGGTTTAAAAAAAGACCGCGGTTCGATGTGTCGCATGCATGGGTTTGGATCTTTTTGGCATTTGGCCACTTCCGGCTGGACACCCTAGATCGATCCTGGAACACTATCGGTAGCCTTTATAAAGATCTTCGTTGTGGTCTGAGCTTATTTTCTGACTAATCGTTCATCACGTTATTTAAAAAGCCGCTGTTTAATATGCCGCAGGCATGGGCTTTTCTATCTGCTTCATTTGACCACTTCCAGAGGGACACCCGGAACCGGTTCCGGAACTCTATCGGTTGTTCCAAATATGATCTGAAACTATTCTCTTTTATTAACTGTTTATCAGGTTGCCTGAAGAGCTTGCGATATGATGCATCGCATGTAAGGGGTTGGTTAAGTTTTATACTTGGCTACTTCCGGCATGACATCTGGAACCGGTTCAGTAACACTACCGGTTCCGATATGGTCTGAGAATGTTTCCCTGTCTACTGTTCATCAGGCTATCGAAAAAGCCGCTGTTTGTTGTATCGCATGCATGGGTTTGGTTCACTTTCATATTTAGCCACTTCCGGCGGAACACCCAGAACCGGCTCCGGCACACTGCCGGTTCAGATATGGTCTGAGAATGTTTTCCTGCCTACTGTTTATCAGGTTATCGAAAAATTTGCTGTTTGATGTGTCGCATGTATGGGTTTGGTTTACATTCATATTTGGCCACTTCCGGCGGGTCACCCGGAATCGATTCTGGAACACTACCGGTTCAGATATAGTCCGAGAATAATTTCCTGCCTACTGTTCATCAGGCTATCGAAAAAGCCACTGTTTGATGTATCGCATGCATGGGTTTGGTTCACTTTCATATTTAGCCACTTCCGGCAGAACACCCAGAACCGGTTCCGGAATACTACCGGTTCAGATATGGTTTGAGAATGTTTTCCTGCCTACTGTTTATCAGGTTATCGAAAAATCCGCTGTTTGATGTGTCGCATGTATGGGTTTGGTTCACATTCAAATTTGGCCACATCCGGCGGGTCACCCGGAACCGGTTCCGGAATACTACCGGTTCAGATATGGTCCGAGAATATTTTCCTGCCTACTGTTCATCAGGCTATCGAAAAAGCCACTGTTTGATGTATCGCATGCATAGGTTTGGTTCACTTTCATATTTAGCCACTTCCGGCGGAACACCCAGAACCGGTTCCGGCACACTGCCGGTTCAGATATGGTCTGAGAATGTTTTCCTGCCTACTGTTTATCAGGTTATCGAAAAATCTGCCGTTTGATGTGTCGCATGTATGGGTTTGGTTCACATTCATATATGGCCACTTCCGGCGGGTCACCCGGAACCGGTTCCGGAACACTACCGGTTCAGATATGGCCCGAGACTATTTTCCTGAACGGTAAGTTCATCATGTTTTCGAAAGTGCCGTGGTTTGATGTGTCGCATGAATGGGTTTGTAGCGTTTTCATATCTGGCCCCTTCCTGGGGTACCGATCCGGAACACCTAAATGGCCATAACTCCGGAACGGCTGGACCGATCCGAACCATTTTCAATAGGAAACAATGGGACCAGATTCCGCGTCGAATGATCCGTTGGTCATTATAATCGGTTGAGGTTTACTGCCAAAAAGTGATGTGAGTTTTTTTTTGTACACACACATACTCACACACACACATACATACACACACACAGACATCACCTCAATTCGTCGAGCTGAGTTGATTGGTATATATGACTCGACCCTCCGGGCCTTCTATCAAAAAGTCATTTTTGGAGTGAACATATAGCCTTTCCAGTACACTTAGTGTACGAGAAAGGCAAAAACTTGTTTTATGAACCTAACAGTTAATTGGTAAAAATGGTATCCATAATCTTTATTAGACGATTATACAAAAAAACATCATATAACTTAGTTTAATCAACGTTGTAGAAAAGCTTCTAATATTTCAATAAATAGCTTATGGTTTTGACGTTAAACAACAGTTGCATAACCAAGGAACAATCAAAAACAAAAAACATGCATTTCTCAATGCTTATACAACGGTCGTTGTTGAACAGATTCTACATTTCTGGGCTAACGAGAGTTGAACAAAAGTTTCAGTTCCAGTAAACCAAATATTATTCAACATATGGTTTAATAACAATGGTTTGAGAAACCTTTCTTAAATTAAAAATTGTTCCTTGGGTACGTTGTTGTTGGAGAAGCTTAATCAATATTAATAAATAAATGAATTAGATTCACAAACATTTTATTCAATTCGCTCTAGCCATCTTATATTTCTCATAGAATAATCTACCAACAGTTACATCTTCGGTGGCCATTCCAATAGATTGAAAAACAGTAATGCCATTGGTTGGCACTGATTTTGTTCCCAAAATGATTTCTCCAATTTCTCCGACGATGGTCGACTTAAGGTTTGCCAATTCCACTTTCGCTCCAGTAGAATAGTCGATAAAAACGCTGCATTGATCGTAGATATCCTGAGCCAGCTCAGCGTGGTGAGAACGCCCAGCTCCGATAGCTAAAATTCAAAAGAATGTTTGGTTGCGTGGGATTATTGGATATTAAGTTTTTACCGTTGATGTGCACATTTGGTTTCAAAAAACTTCTAAAAACCAATGGAGTGGATGTACTTGTGGCGGTTACAATAACGTCACAGTCTTGGCAGCATTCCTCGACCGATTCATGAACCGAAACCACAACGTCGGAGTTCATGGTTTTTGGTGCCAGGTCTCTGAGCTTTGCCATCAGCTGTTCGCTGCGGGATCTGGTTCGATTCCATAGTATGATTTTGGCAAATTTGTGAGTATTTAGGAACCCAATCGCATGGAACTCACCCTGAAATGGCGTAAGCTGTAGTATTATCAAAGCACTTTGAAACTTCGATTTTGTACCTGCGTTCCAGCCCCGATGATGCCCAGAACGAGATTGGATTTATCTTCGATTCTGGAAAGGAACACCTGTTCCGTCGCAACGATAGATGCCGCCGCTGTTCTCAATCCTGTGATGTAATTGGCCTCCAACGTAGCCTGCAGCTTTCCAGTGACGTTGTCGAAGAGAAATATGTTTCCGTTGATGTCTGGCAGGGGTGGATTCCGTTTGGGATTGTCTCCAAAGCTGGTGATCAATTTGCATGCTAAAGTTGAGGAAGGCGTTGAATGTTGGTCGGACTTGAAAACTCTGTGATTGCCAACGAACCCTGGCATACAAAGGAGTACTCCTAGATTCCACAGAAATGCGGAAAAGAGAAATAAAACAGAAATTGATATTTAACTCGAAAACCTATTTACAACTTCTTACAAAAAGACTACTTGTAATAATATGCTCAGATATGTCAGGAGATGATTTAGATCGTTTCATTTGTTATGTTTTAATGGTTTTTCTATATAGGGTACGAGTGCCATCAGTAATCTCAAGCTCCCATATTCATCTTATTCGAAAACAAACGATTACGGCACCGATTGATTCCGTTCTTTTTGTTTTCCTGCGTGCTCACTTCTAACAAAAAATACAAAAATTAGAAACAAAACAAACAGCGCTTCAATTCTTTGTTTTTTGTAGGATGAAAATAGGAGCCACATGCTTAAGAAGGGAACCAACACCCTAGTTGACACCGCTCTGCATTACTGCAAGGTTTTTGAGAAAATGACCAAAAGTTTGAGGTCACCCCTCAATGTAAAACATGGAAAAGTGCTGTGGTGATATCTACGTCAATATCAACGTTCAATTTTAATTGTTTTTGGCTCATTTCAAAGATAATTAACTAAATTTACGTTTGATGTCTTTAGTTTCAACATATTCAACGATATTTATATATATGTAAATATGTTATATAGAGTTAACACATTTCACCACATTTAAAAATATGAGACAATTTTACGTTAAGTTTTAGTGTATAAATTTTAACAATGACTATGCAGTAAGTATCATTCATTATGTTTCAAAAAAGCCAAAAAGAATTGAATTTGAATGAAAGATGACAAAGATATCAACACATCACTTCTTCATGTTTTATGATAGTGACCCCAAACTCTTGGTCAATGACATCAAGAGTTAATTTACTTAATAACTTTTTCCTAAATTTTTTTTTTAGCCAAGTTCGGCAATAAGCAGTTGAAAGCTTAAAAAAATAGGTTATATTACCGCTTTTATCTTAAAATTTGGCCAACCCAATTTTCATCGACACTGCCGTAAGTTTATGTTCATTTTTTGATAATTTTTTCAACATTGAATTAAGTTCACGTACACATCTTTTTGCAAAAGTTTAATCTAAATCAAGTTCACAGTTGCTTTGACTTATTATCTTTTGAATGAGAACTAGGGTTTTAAGTCGGACGCAAATTGGTGAAGATATGGGCCTAAAAAAATGACATGTTTTTGAGGGGGTGACCCCAAACTTTTGATCGGGAGTGCATGTATAACGCACATTGTTAAGGGTAACATAGTTAAATGAGATTTACTATTGTGTTTGATACGAGCTGTTCTTTTCCAAGGCTATGGTTCTGCTATGGTTCACTGCCGTGTGAGCCTTTGGTTTTATGTGATTATTATAATGTTTTGAGAAGAGATAAAGAGGTCGTGTGCCTTTTTGAGAAAGATTCCGATTTGTTTTTCTGTGGTGTTAAAGCTTCACTCTTTTCAGAAGCATTACTTAGTTTTGATTCCATCCCATCGCTTACCTCCTTCGGCGTGGACGAACGTACGCGCAGGTTGAGAGCTGTATGGGTGACCACCCGATTTATCGGTATTGGACACAGATAGGAACGCTTGTTCTAGGGCATGTAAAATTTCCGTCCAGTCCGTGTACTGTTTAAGTTCATCCTCACTGATGAAGACCGGTTGATTTGAAGACTAGAAGTTAAGGTTCGATTCAATAATGACCAATTTGAATTTTAATACGTATAGCAAATGATAGACGTATCAGTTCTTACCATTTTATTATCAATTCCTCGATAAAAAAGGATGACTATATCAAAGGTTCCGAACTGGTTTCTTTGGATACACAGACACGACTGATCTCCTCTGAGCCTGCATGTATTTATAGTTGGTTTTGTTTATTCGTGAACCTGTTGCTACTGATAACACAACATCCAAACCACAGGAAGGGTTCGTGCGGTGGTTCAGCTAGATGTGATATGATGATGTACGTACATGTATCTGTCGGTTCGTACCAGCACAGTGGTTTTCCCGTGTAGGATGCTTATTCTCTTCTATTTACAGGGGGTTGCCAAAATGTTTTGGATAGGCAACAAAAAAGTTCAACATGCTGTAACTTTTCATAGAGTGCATACAAAATTTTCAAATTTTGACTGTTTGTCAACCTATTCACGCTATTTCCAAAGGGAAGTATTATGAAAATCGAACTACCTCAAATTTCATTCCCTATGATCGTAGCTTTGGACCTCTAGTTTCAGAATCGGTTCGGTTTAACACATGTCATCTTAAATTTTTTGATATTTTTGATTTTTTGCTATTTTTCCATACAAATATCGAAAAAAGTCATTTTAAGGTCAACTTCGTCCCATATAAAAATGTATGGGAAAAAAACCCAAGAGGGATTTTTTTAAACCACACATTTTCTGAATCTAGAGATCCAAAAATATGATTCTAGCAAATCAAATTTGAGGTACATTCATTTTTATATTACTTTCTTTTTGACATAGCGTGCTATTATATGCATCACTAGCACAAATTTAGGCTCGACTGGTTAATCATGAAAGAATTTAGTCGTAAGTTTTTATCAGGATTTCCGGCAATTTATCTAGAGGAATTGAACAAATAAAAATAATTTTTAATCAGTTTTGGAGGAAAAATTTAGAATTTCATAAATAGATTGACAAATAGTTGCAGTCTTTCCCAAAAGAATCACAACATATCACATACATCTTGCTAGTAGACAGTAATGTGAAGTTTTCATGATAAAACACATCGAGAGAAGCTTCTTGCACTACTTTTTTCACATTTTTTACGCGAAGAGGCATTTTGTGTAGGAGAGGAGGTCTAAAATATGTTATACGTGGGCCTCTTTAATATGGGGGCCCGGGACAAATGAAAGTTGTATTAGAACCCTATGTCTATCCTCTTTGAGATTCTAGCGGAAAAAATCATAACATTATTTAAATTATCGAGTTAGGTTTACAAGTCACCGTGCAAAAGTTTGGGGTCACCCCTTAGTATGCCGCATCGTGCAAAAGTTTAGGTTTGAGATCACCTTTCAAATGAAATTTGAGTCGGATTTTTATTCAAATCGTCATGTTATGGATTTTGGGGTAATGGTATATTTGTGGTTATGTTACTTACAGTTATGTAGGGAACAATTCACGAATCCGTCATATTTATCTCACTTACATCCTCTTTTGCACTTTATATAACGAACTTAGCTAATTTAGTTTGGTTTTTTATACCATTTTCTACCTCAGCTTAGTCTAGAACTTAGTTTATGAACATTACATAATCATTTCTGTGTCTTACCTTTCAACTATCAAAGATAGAATTAAAGTTGTACCAAAAAAATGACGATTTGAAAAAAAAATCCGACTCATATTTTATTTGGGAGGTGACCCCAAACTTTTGCACGGTGACTTGTAAACCTTACTCGATAATTTAAATTACGTTATGAATGTTTCCACTTAAATCTATTGAATGGCTCTCAAAGAGGATAGGATAGAAATGCAACTTTCATTTCAAAATTTGGTCGACCCAATTAGACGGAAATCAATTTTTCATGCAGATTTAGGAAAAACATGTAAGTTTTAGGTAAACCTATTATACTAGAAGTTTCATATGAAATTTGTGATAAGTGCCTACGAATCAAATCTAACTCTTTATCTTTTGATAGAGTCTAAGAACGAGTGGATTAAATGGCAGATGACTGAGATATGACCGAAAAACATTTCCATGTTTTTGTGGGGGTGACCCCAAACTTTTGCACGGGAGTGTATGTACAAATCAAGACCAGTATACCATAATTAGGAAATTACTGACGTCGTTCCTGAAGTGCCCAGGCACTACTAGCTCACAGAAGGTAGGGGGAGGTTGTTCCTCAAGCTCTTGGACTCCTGCAGAGACAAGACTCCTGCGCCCACATGATGATTGTTCACATTCAACTTTTTGATGGGGGACACAAATAAATTATTTAGTTAATTGTACAATTTTAAGGTGAAATTAGAGACGCCCAGGTTTTTTCTTTCAATTAGTTCAACGATTTTGTCTAATTGTCAATTATATTTATTATTTGTCATCTCCCCCTTGACGAGTCAATGAGCACTGTGACAAAGAAGAAAATTAGATTTGTTCCGGCCAAGTTAGAAGCCAACGAAATTCAAGCACTGGTTGCATGACAACTTACCATGTGTCTCCTTTATCTACATATTAACTGCTGTGAATAGGGTTGTTTTTTTGTGCCTATGCCATAAGTTCACCTACCTTTTGTTAAGAAATTTTAAACTAGCTTTACTGCAGTTCATCGAGTATAACCGGATAAAAGCTATATGAGTAATGCAAATAATGATGCAAAATGTTGATTTCAAGTAAATTTTATAACAGCACCTACATCATACTTTCTTTATTGTTACAGCAAGTTGTCGAGCTGAACGGATACGTGATAATATTAGTGGAAAGTCGCGATGGCAAAATCAAACTGTACGGTAGTCCTGCGGATAAGGACAACCTTGAAGTGGCGGACGAAATATTGGATGTTAACGAAAGGAAGCTGGAGGATTCACCTCGAGCAGAGGTGATAAAACACATACATGAGGTAGGTTTACCATAGATCGGGAAAGATATTCGATGCATACTAAAAAAGTTCTATTTATCTTTTATCTTCCAGTGCATCCAATCATGTATGATAAAACTCCGCGTAAAAAGGCGGAGTGATTCAAGACTAGGTAAGTAATATGAAAATGTTTTAAAATTTGAGATACAGATGGCAGTGGACGCAGCGTGTGGAATAAATTGATAAAACAATTATTTTCATTTCTCTCCCCGACTCACATTCATGAGTATCAGTTAAGCTCCCCATCAATTTTCATAGGTGTTTGTTCTCCCCAGGTATTCGATGTCAAAAACAAGTTTTCCACCTATAGCCTTTGCTTGTGTTGTCTGTCATTAGCTTCACCGTACTGCGCCAGCGGATGGCGAACAAAAAGCATTGCTTCGACCGATACAAGTGAATGGGTCACTCTGAGTATGTATCAAAGCTAGGTGAACCGAGCACGTAACTTGCAGCGAATCAACAATACCGAAAAGCAAAACATACAAAGGCAAGAAAGAAAAAAAGAGTTGAACGTTAAAATCACATAACGTAGCGCAACTCAACACTATCAGGCCAAGTACACACAGCATTCGACAAACGACATCGACGACTGGGGAAAAATGCTATTTGGAGATTAATCCACCTGTAGATTAACGAAGTTAAAAAGCTTTATGGAGAACGTTAAAGATCGCATTGATCGACGGATACTTGGATACTTGGAAAGTAAGTGTGTTTACTATGACACTGGTCTAGAGTGTTATTTGGGGATTTCTCAAGTCTCGGGATATGAAATTTCTGGATTAATCCAGAAAATACCCGAGATCCCGGAAAGAATACAATTCAAGGCTCAAATTGACAAACTACAATACAAAACTACATCTGACAATAACCTACTACTTTTGAACCATTCAACAGAAACAGAAAGGTGTCTATACCGTGGCATCATAGTTATGGATCAATTAGTGTTATTTCTGATTTTCATAATTCAATAAAACAAACATAAACCACGACTAAAAAAGCATCATTGGCTATGTTTTGATGTGAACTTTTGATTACCGAGCCAATTGAATCCAGTCATTTTTGCGTAAAAATGGATTATTTCACTGTTTACAAAAAAAACCTTAGAGGAGACTGACGAGGCTTGAACCCTGGGGAGACTTGTTCCCCCCATATTTTCTCGGAATCAAGAACAGTTTTCTTTTAGCATATTTTTTTCCAAAACAACATCTGAGCAGACGACAATGTTTTGGCTACCACTAATTTTTTATTGTGTATTGCATTATTTTTTAATGGCTGATGGTTTGTTTTCAGTCCTTCAGAAATCTTTTAGGTGATTCAGAAAAATCTTAATAACTTCATAAAAATTGAATAAAACCGTGTCAAAATTTCACTGCATATAGTATAAATAAAATAATATCACACGTATTCATCCAAATAACGCTGAAAGTATCTTTAATAAAGACAAATCTATCAATCAATCCAAATAAGGCTGTTATATATTTTTTTAATAAATGTACACAACAGTGACATGGGGAGACTTGATCCCTCGAGGATTACACACACGTTAAACATTGCCGTTCTACGCCCGATTGTCCCATGTTATATGGGAATTCCATATAACATGGGACAACTATGCGTAGAACGGCAGTACATGTAAAAAATAAAATTATATTTGGAAGCCTCTATTTACTCGGAATTTTAGTATATTGAATGATAAAACGTGTCAGATAATTATTACTTTATTACACATTATTAAAAGGGGGATCAAGTCTCCCCATTTTCAAAATACGGCATATCCTTAACAATTTAAGGAAATCTTATAATTTCAAATACACCGTATTCATCAAAAATGCAAGAAAACTTGAAAAGAAAATGAATATGAAGCTTCTGGAGTTATTTTCCCTTTAAATTAACCATGTGCTCAAAAAGGGATCAATTGTGACCCATTTTTGAAAAATACATGCCTCTATAAAAACACAGTTTTGAAAACTTTAACAATAATTTAAAGTCTTTCTGTTGTGTATAAACTTGCAATAGATGTTTACCTGCCATTCTGTACAAAAAATGGATCTAGTTTTGTATTTTTTCTTAAAGTTATAGGCAAATTAAGAAAAAGGAATCAAGTCTCCCCAGTCTTCCCTATATGAATCAATTTGATTCCCATCAAGAATTCCTTTGGATTTTTTTCCAAGAATTTCTCAGGTATTTCTCCAAAAATCTCTTGAAAATAATGCTAAGACTTTTCCATAATTACTTCAAGGATCTTCTTAGAAATTCCTGTGAAAGTTAAATCAATTATTTATCTAATCAATTCCTGGTAAATTTATTTGATAAATTGGATGCTATCGAGGATACCTTTTGGGAATTTTCCAGGGATTGGCTTGAGAATTCTACCAAGGTAATATTCGAAATTTCTCCGTTCTCCCAGTTTTAAAAATTTCATACATGATTTCCCCAGGAACTCCACCAATAATTCTGTATGAAAATACGCCAAGAAATCATTTGGAAATTCATTTGCACAAGGGCTTCGTCATGAATTTCTAATTTCTACAATTGCTCCTGCATGAAATTCAACAAAGATTTTTACACAAATTCCTCCAAGAAATTTTATAGGACCTCCTTAAAAGTAACATCTGAGTATTATTGATAACAATGGGTCTCCAGTTAGCCTAGTGGTTAAGGCTATGGATCGCCAATTCGGAGACGGTGGGTTCGATTCCCGTTCCGGAAAAATTATCTCGACTCCCTGGGCATAGTGTATCATTGTACTTGTCTCACAATATACAACTTCATGCAATGGCAGGCAAAGAAAGCCCTCAATTAATAACTGTGGAAATGCTCAAAGAGCACTAAGTTGAAGCAAGGTAGGCCAAGTCTCAGAGGGGACGTAGAGCCATAGAGAAGAATGCTTTAGAAATACCTTCATTCATGAAATCCTACAATGCTTACTTCAAAAATTAAAATAAAATTGAAAGAATTCTTTAAAGAATTCTTGTACAAATTCCTCCAAGAAATTCTACTGGAATTCCTTCAAAGAGCAGTTTAGGTATTCTTCCAAGGACCTTTTTTACCGATACCATCAAAGATTTCTTTAGCGATATCACCAAGGATTCTTCTGGATTTCCTCCCCGAAACATCCAAGAAATTTTTCTAACGGTTGTATCAATTTTTTTAAGTATTCCATGAGGAACTTCTCCAATTCCTTCTTGGATGTTTATAAAATTTATCTAGGAGTAACTTCAAGGACTTGTTAACAAATGCCTTCAAAAGCTTTATTCTCTGGAGCGGACCTAGTGGTTAGAACACTTGACTATCACGCCGAGGACCTGGGATCGAATCCCACTCCCGACAAACTCACAAAAATGTGAGTTCTTCCTTCGAAAGGGAAGTAAAGCGTGGGTCCGAGATGAACTAGCCTAAGGCTAAACATCTTGTTAATTCAGATAAAAAAAAATCCACATTCAACCGTGTAAAATTTCGAATAAGTTTAATCTATTGAACAATTAATTTTCATTGGAAAAGTATGTTAAAAATGGGAATTAGTAGCGTGGCGTTACAACGTTGTAACGGTTTACGGTTAAATTTACGAGTTATAGAGAGAATTCTGACCAAAATGGTGTCAAAACGTTGTAACGTCACGTTAGAATGTGTCAAAAACAATTCCTTTGGAACCCCTCCACATGACCCCTCCGTCATTTATCCAGAGGAATGCTTTAGGAATTCCATCAAGTATTTTTTTAGAAATTCCTGCAAGTGTTTATTTTTGCAATCCCTCAAATGATTTTTCTTAAAGTCCTTTTAGGGATTTCTTAGGAATTTCTTTAAGCATTCCTTTGGTTATACCTGCAGGAATTTCTTCGGAAATTTCTCCAATAATTGCTGTAGGAAAGCTTCCGAAAATTCGTTATTTGATTTTTTCTTAAGTCGTCTATCACAGTACGTTCAAAAATCCTTCAAGAAATTCTAGTAAGGATTTAATCTTCTCCACCAATTTTGTTTTCAAGCTGCGTTGCAAATATTTCTTCATGAATTTCTCAAAGTTTTCCTTCAGATAATCCTACAAGGGTATGTATTATTCATCCCTAAAGGATTCTGGCACAAATTTCCACAGGGGGTTCTACAGAAATTCCTCAAAATCTAAAGGAATTCTTTTGATGATTGTTTCCGCCACTGGTTTATTTGAAAAATAATACAACTATTTCATAAAAAGTTATTCCAAAAATCTCTTTGCATTTTTTTTTTCAAGAATCTTTTACGTAATTCTTCATAGTATTTTTCTTTTTTTCACTTAACCTAATTTACAGCTCTTTTGTCCACTAGGTCACTGCGTGAACGATTCCAATTGGAAGCTGTACTTACAACTTTGTACAGCGCCTAAATGTATTCTATTCTTATTGTACAATATCGAACTGGTTGCCGTAGCGCTGCTTTCATTTTCTACCCTATCATAGTAATTATGAGCACTAGGATGATGATACGTGGCTGTTGGTTGTTCCTGTTTCCAGGTCGATGGACTTATCCACCGATGAACCGAATTCATCGCGGCCCGAGAATTTTGACACTAGAGCGGGGTCTTTCGAATTAGAATTGAACGATTCTGATTGGGAATGGCCCCGCTCTAGTGTCAAAATTCTCGGACCGCGATGAATTCGGTTCATCGGTGGATAAGTCCATTGGGGGTCCATTATGGGTTGTCATTCGCCGATGTCCAAGTATCCGGGTTCATTTGAGCCATATGCTCAGAAGAGGGTCAGTGTCAGCTGCCTTCAGGGGGAAAGAGCAACTGACGAAAGTGCCGGGACTGGGATCGAACCCATGACCATCTGCTTATGAAGCAAACGTGTGACCAATTGCGCCAAGAGCCCCGTCATCTTCATAGCTATTTCTAGCCTAAAATGGGAAAAAACCTAGATGCTTTCTGTAAACAAACTTGTCTCGATCGCGCCCCGTTATCAGGAATATTACGATATTTGTTAGTAGTAGGTATAAGTGTGCGTGGGTGTATCGAGATTAGTCCTATGGCAACCAAAACATGTTTACTAAAACGCTCTTGGGTCACATGTTATGCTAGATTTCATAATGTTTGTTATGTTGTAATCTATCAACAATGTGATCAAAGATACCTAAAAAATCCCACATTTCATTTCAAAAACATCTTAGAATTCATCTAGAAGCTCCAGGTTTTCTTATACAATCCAGATCTCTGACAAACACCAGTTTAGCTGGGTTGTTGTTCGACATACCCACAACAGGCTTTGCCAATTGTATACTTCTAGCTTTTGTCTTTTCCGAGTGCTAGGTTCACCATAGAATGCCACCCCACAAACCGATCTCCTGCACACCGCCAAAGATGATTCTGGGCACTCGAAGCTCGAATAGTCTACACACTAAGAAATTCTGAATTTTAATGGTGACACAATTGAAACAACCGACATAATCAATCATGACATAAACATAAATAAGACTCATTTTTGTGTCTTTGTTGATTAAAAAGCTTCAACCGGGCTTGTTGAATATCTTTGAATCTTTTTGGACATACTTTTAAGCAATCGCAAAGCTTATTTGTGAGTTTGATGCGCCGTAAATTTACATGATCAATAACACAACAGAGCTACGCAAGATTCGCGATGATGAAATGTCAAACGCCGTCATTAATAACAAAGTGGTGATTGGAATTTTGTGGAGTTTAGTTTGGAATATATCCGGAATAGAATTACATACCTACTTGTGTATGTAGTGAGAATCGTGCACCGTGAAGTGAGCCATCGAGGAAAATAGTTTGCGCGCGTCCAAATGCAGTTGCGACGCGATCACGGCAATGCAAAGTGGTGTCAGCCAGGGAAAACGAGTGAACATACCGGATCTTGAAGTTGGCCGAGGTGTGGAATCGATATTTAAGGACAAACGTCTTGAAATCCCGCTTCAACAGTGCATCAAAACTTCAGACGCACAAATCTCAAGAAGCAAGCTTCAAACAACAATGCATTTTATTATTCTGTTCTTGCTCACTTGTAATAAGCTTAAAATAAGAAGCTCAGGTGCGGTGGTTTTGTTCACGAAGAGATTTGTGCCCTCAAAATCGTGAGTAGGTGCCAAAGTCGGCCATTGTGGCGGCCATATTGGGATTCTAACAAAAGCAATCAAATTGTTTCAGCAAAATCAAGCAGAGTAAATAAAGTGTTTTAAACGGTATTCCTGATCATTTCATGTTTTATGAGTCTGAAAAACTTTTCCGGGTCGAAGTCTGGGAAAAAGTAGATGATTGAGGTTATGTTGACAAGCGGGCAAGCGAATTCAGTTGCTGTAATATTACAAGACAATCATCATCAGAGAAGTAAATTTACAATTGCGCTTCATTTCTTGTCTCTTGTAAAAATAAAGTCAATCGTAATTTTATGTCACTTTGCTCGCTGTCATATGTCGGCGTTAAATGACACAAAATTACATGCTTTTTTCGTGGTGTGTAGGTACTTCCCGGACAGAAAAGAATTACAAAACAATTGCAAGTTTTACCATTAAAAAAGAATTGCTGAATGGTAAAATTTGTCATTGGTTTGTTTGAAATAAGTGACAAAAGGGCAAAAATAATAACTGACATTGTTCGATAAAATAACTAAAGAATGTCAAATTTTGACATTACAATGGCAAACCAAGAACAAAAAAAATAAGATAGAGAATTGCAAAATATACCAATATTGAGTTATTGAAAATAGAACAATATCAAAATTAGTTATTCCCTTGTCATTCAAAAGAAGGGTATATTAAGTTGTTTATTCCAATAACAAAATGAAAACTTATAAGTTTTTTGGATGAAAAGTAAACAAATATCAAAATTTACCATTAGAATAACCAAAATTCAAATTTTGTCATGTTGTTCTTGATAAGTGCTAAAACTGCGAGATCATCAAACTCGCAAAAGGTCAACAATATCTCACCAATTGCAAAATTTGTTATGATAGCAAAACAAGACATTCAGTAGTTATTCTTCCAAATTTTAAAATGACAAGGGAATGGAATATTTTTATATGATATCATATTATGCTATTCACATGTTGTTTTAAGCTCTTCATGAAGAACTCGTGAATGACAAAATAAGTTATGACAATAAAATTGGTTATTCTTTTGTTTTTAGTTTGCCATTCACCTCTACCCGGGTTATATGTCCTCGTCGAGCATAGTCCAGGTTTCGTGCCCGTAGATAACCACCGGTCTTATCATTGTTTTGTACATGGCGCATTTGGTGCGGGGGTGAATCTTTTTCGACCAAAGGTTCTTGCGGAGCCCACAGCATTCCTTACTTACTTTACCGGCCAGCCTAAGGTCTGAGTGGCCTCTGTTATACATATGTAGTAGCCGTCTCCATTCTACTGCGTCCATAGCTTTGTGTCTCCAGTTTCGCACTCTGCCAATCGTCCTCGTGCGCACCACGTCTTTTTGTACCGGTCGGGTGACTCTCGATAACCATTTTAGTCGGGTTGCTATCCGACATCCGGATGACGTGACCCGTCCACCGTAGCCTTCCGATTTTCGCAGTAGGTATGGACGATGGTTGGTTCTCTTAGCAGCTGATGCAGCTCGTGGTTAATTTGCCTTTTCCAAATCCCGTCTTCCATCTGCACTCCGCCGTAGATGGTACGCAACACCTTCCGTTCAAAAACTCTGCACGTAGGGTCCAGTTTCATGACCATATAGGACTACCGGTCTAATCAGCGTTTTGTAGATAGTTAAGTTCATGTGTCGACGAATTCTGTTCGATAGTAGAGTTCTGCGGAGTCCCTAATACTCGAACGCACATCACTCGATCCATCGTCACCTTGATCAATCGTATCAGTTTATCCGGAAATCCGTGTTCGTGCATAACCACGCCACCTTCGGTAACGTCGCCATTGAGGTGCTCATCGTAATGCTGCCGTCCCCTCTCGACCACCGGTTCAGCTTCTCGTAGAACTTTCGTGTGTCCTTAGCGCGGTACAGCTCTCTCATCGCTTCGTGATCTCGTTCTTCCTGCTGGCGCTTCTTCATCCGGAAGGCTAAGTTCTGCCTGTTCCGCGCCTGTTTGTAACGTGCCTCATTCGCTCTCGTACGGTGTGGCAGCATTCTCGCCCATGCTGCATTCTTCTCGTTTTTTAACTCTTCACATTCGCTGTCGTTCCAGCCGTTTCTGTGATTCGGAGTCGCTAAGCCTAGTGCTGTAACCGAGGTTCTTCCTATGGCGGATCGGATGTCCCTCCAGCCATCTTCAAGTGTAGCTGCGCCAAGCTGCTCTTCCGTTGGTAGGGCCACTTGTGCTGAACGTAGTCTTGAGCCACTTCTACGTTACGCAGCTGCTCGATGTTGAGCCGCGGCGTTCGACTTCGACGCGTGGTGATAACTGTCAAAAGTTTTGAGCGCATGCATACAGCGACTAAGTAGTGATCCGAATCTATATTCGTACTTCGGTATGTGCGAACATTGGTTATGTTCGTTCCGTGCGTTCGGCGTATTCAGAACGATCAATTTCGCAATACGTGGATATATCGTTGGACTTCAAAGTCATTGTTGACATGAAGTGGATGAGAGATGAGGATTTGGCAAATGTGATGATTCATCGTAAACACATTGGTGCATCTAGCTGTTTGATAAAATTAGTAGATTTGCAAATATTGAAATCCGGTTGAATTAGAAGCAGAAATTGCTGAAAATATAGAAAGGGTAAATTTAATGAATGTAGAATAAAATGAATACTTACCTTACTGAATATTGTAGGGAATCTAAGTGAGGTGCGATCTCAGCGCGATTAGTGGGAGTAACACTCGATCGATTGTCGTATGATTACGTAAGTAAGGGTTATATCGAAGTATGATAAACGTTGAGCTGGACTGTTTAATTTATATAGGCCCGTAGAAGAAATCATCGCGCTGAAATTCGTGTTCGGATTGGTAGAACGAAAATCAATAATTTGTATGTTTAAGGCTAGTGAAATTAAGACCCTGAACTAATTATACTGTTTTACAGTTTGAGCTGTCTGCAAGGAGATTGCTGCAAAAATCTGATTTCGTGTATTCCGAACAAACTCAAAAAATTATTGTCGAGTAAGACGTGGAAACTCCAACATAATGGACAAGGAAGCGGGCCCTTCGTCGAAGCCAGCCTTGAACGTCACCGTATGCCTGGGATGTGCCGCAGGATGCAACCAGTCGGATTCCGTGGAAGACATGGTCCAGTGTGACACTTGCGAGTCGTGGTGGCATTATACGTGTGCGAAAGTCGACGAAACGGTTAAGGATAGAAGCTGGAATTGCGTCAAGTGTCCTCCCAGGAAACCTACTTCACGATCTGGTAAGTCGTCCAAATCAAAGGCTTCGGCGAGTTCATCATCAAGCATCCGAAGGGCGCAGTTGCAGTTAGAGTTAGAGCGTCTAGAAAAGGAAAAACAGCTTGCTGACAAACTGCATCAGGAAAGAGAAGAAGAAGAAGAGAAAGCTAGGGTAGAAGAAGCTGTACGTAGAGAAAAGCGTTTTGCGGAAAAAAAGGCTAGAGAAGAGGAGTTGTTGCAGAAACGTTTCGCACTTTTGCAAACCATGGTAGGACTTGACGACGATAATAGTGAGGATAGGAGTGTAGGTAGTCGAAGCAGCATACGTTCTAGTAAAAGCAAGCACAGTAAAACCGCTCAGCACTAAAATGTGTAAGCCCTACTCATAAGTGCATAATTTCCAGACCACACAAAAATGTGTTACAGTTACACATTCTCAAAAACAGCTCGTACACTCGTCTAGATGCGAAATGTCGATAATTTTTTTTTGTTTTCCAAGGTCACTAGTAAACCTAGATTGCTGTACAAATTTTTTTTACGAATTTATCGATTTTGCGGACACAGGAGCTGATTTTGTGAATGTGCAAGGGTTACACATTTTTGGTGTGGTCTGGAAATTATGCACTTTAGTGCTGAGCGGCGTTAGCGTGAGGTTGAGAATTGGATGCATCGGCATATGCAGGGAAAGAGCTCTGGATTAGGTAAACTTCTTGGCCAATCAGAGTGCGAAACAAAAGTGTAAAACAGCAGGTGGGTGGTAATTTGGCAATGGTTCCGTATCCCATGAGATCTCATTTGGATTTCGTGGGAGGACTGGCTGGCTTCTACAGTAATCCTCCTGACGTTGGCGAAATACCTGGAGCTGTAGAGGCAACCACTCAACAAAACGTAGAGGGGCCATTACATGGTAGAAGAGGCGATTCCAGTGCAGATCCAAGAATTGCAGCTACTCCGTTGGGAAGTAATCCAATCAACAGTACACCGTTATCAGGAAGATTGTTAACGGGACCTACGGCTCAACAGATGGCGGCGAGACACGTGGTTCCGAAAGATTTGCCAATATTTTCTGGAGACCTGGCAGAGTGGCCACTCTTCATCAGCGCCCACAGGAATTCCACGGACTTGTGCGGTTTTAGTGATGGAGAGAACCTGATGCGTCTACAGCGTTGCCTAAAAGGAGAAGCTTTGGATGCGGTACGATGTTCGTTGCTATTGCCGGCGGCAGTTCCATTTGTTATATCAACGTTGACTACCTTGTATGGGCGGCCGGAGTTGATCGTTCACAATCTCCTTTCCAAAGTACGAGCGCTCCCACCGCCAAAGGCCGATAAATTAGAAACACTCGTCAGCTACGGTGTGGTCACCTACGTGCTTCAAGATTAGACCACCATCTGAACAACCCTAGCCTGCTGCAAGAGTTGGTGGATAAGCTTCCTGCTTCGATTAAGCTTGACTGGGCGCTATATAAGCGCTATTTGCCGGAAGTAGACTTGGGACGTTTCGGAGATTATATGGCATCGATGGTAGCAGCTGCAAGTGATGTTATAATCCCGGTACCTCATGGAACATCGAAGACAGAGCGGCCGAAGACTAAAAGTTTTGTCAATGCTCATAGAGAAGACGATAACTTTGAAGAGTACAAAGCAAAGCATAATATCGGTAGCGGGAACCAGAAGAATGACAGTGATGGAACGCGGTGTCTGCTGTGTGATAAACCCGGGCACAAGATAAAGGATTGTAGCGAATGGAAAAAGCGAGCGTTATCTGAGCGTTGGGAAATTGCACAACGACACAATCTCTGCAAACGATGTTTGATACCGCATGGAAGATGGCCCTGTAAAGTGAAGCAAGACTGCGGAGTTGCAGAGTGCAGAGATCGTCATCACAGTGTTCTACATCCTGGGAAACCAACGGATACACCTGCCTCATCATCTCTCGTGCCTCCGGACTCATAGGAGCGCATGGCCATGAGCTTGGTGGAGTATTGTTCAAGATAGTTCCGGTAGTACTACACGGAGAACGGGGATCGGTTAATACCTTTGCTTTCCTCGACAGCGGCTCTTCGCTAACGATGGTTGACGAGGAATTAGTAGAGCAAATCGGCGTAAGTGGCGAGACAAAACGTTTGTGCCTCAAATGGACATCAAATGTATCCAGAGAAGAGTCAAGATCGCAGCGTATTACGATGGATGTTTCTGGCATTGATGGAGTAAATCGCTACAAAATATCTAATGTTTGTACCGTCGCTAAACTTGATCTACCAGAGCAAACGTTGAACTATGCAGATCTAGTAGCAGAATTCCCCTATCTCGATGGGTTGCCAGTCAAAAGTTATGTTAAGGCGGTTCCAAGAATCCTCATTGGGCTAGAGCATACTCATTTGAAGGTTACACTGCGGAAACGAGAAGGTCGAGTAGGTGAACCAGTTGCGGCTAAAACAAGATTGGGCTGGACCATATTCGGACGGTTTGGAGTTGTTTCTGGAGCACAAACTTCTTTGCACATTCGAGTGGAAACTCGCGATCAAGACCTGCATGACCTCGTAAAATCCTTTTTTGAAGTAGAGTCGCTGGGAGTAGATGTTAAACACACACTAGTGTCAGAAGAAAACCAGCGAGCAGTGCAGATTCTCCGAGAAACTACGGTGCGAACGACAAGCGGAAGATTTGAAACAGGACTCTTGTGGAAGAAGGATATGTTAGAATTCCCTGATAGTTATGGAATGGCAGTTCGACGGCTAAAATCATTGGAGAGGAAGTTACGAAACCAACAGGAGCTGGAAGCAAACGTGAATCAGCAAATTCACGACTATTTGCAAAAAGGGTACGCGCATAAAGTGTCGGAAGAGGAGCTGAAAACGCTGGATCCAAAACGGTCATGGTTCTTACCACTTGGTGTCGTGCTGAATCCGAAAAAGCCTGGTAAAATAAGATTAATTTGGGATGCTGCGGCAGAAGTGAAAGGCGTATCGTTCAACTCTGTACTTCTAAAAGGGCCCGATTTATTAACATCTTTAGTGGCAGTTTTAAGCCGGTTTCGACAACGGCAAGTGGCGATAACTGGAGATATAAGGGAGATGTTCCATCAAATCCAAATACGTCAAGCGGATAGATCAGCACAATTATTTCTCTTCAGAGGAACAAGCGACAACATAGGAGTGTACATGATGGACGTGGCTACGTTCGGTTCCACGTGCTCTCCCTGTGCTGCTCAGTACGTGAAAAATTTGAATGCGAAGCAATGTGAGAGGGAGTTTCCGGAGGCAGCAGCTGCGATTGTCGAAAATCATTATGTGGATGATTATCTCGATAGCAGGGACACAGAGGATGAAGCAGCAGAGATAGCATTGGAAGTACAGAAGGTGCATGCAAAGGCAGGTTTTGATATACGAAATTGGATGTCGAATTCTCAAACTGTTTTGGAACGGGTCGGGGAGCCAAACCCAGCGGATGTTAAGTCGTTCGCAATGGACAAATCTGGAGTTGCAGAACGTGTTTTGGGACTGGTATGGCTACCTTGGTTGGACGTATTCACGTTTAACATGGACTTTCGGGAGGATCTGAAGCCGCTAGTTTTCGATGGAGTAATTCCCACCAAGCGGCAAGTATTGCAAGTGGTGATGAGTTTATACGACCCTCTTGGAATGATATCCACTTTCTTGATTCATGGCAAAATCTTCATTCAGAGTCTCTGGAGAGCGGGTATTGACTGGGATGAGCTCATACCTGAGGCTCTCGTTGCAGAATGGAAACAGTGGATTGGTCTGATGGCAGCTCTTCAAGATATTCGCATACCACGCTGCTATTTTGCTGGATATTGCACAGGCAGTTTCGATTCATTAGAGCTTCACGTATTTGTCGACGGTAGCGAAAACGCCTACTGCTGTGTGGCCTACTTCCGTATCATAGACAGAGGCCAACCTCGCTGTGCGTTGGCTGCGTCTAAAACCAAAGTAGCCCCGCTGAAGTTTTATCAATTCCGCGAATGGAGCTACAAGCAGCCCTCATTGGGGTGCGTCTGGCTAGATCTGTTGCAGAAAATCATACCCTACGCGTAACTCGCCGTTATTTCTGGAGCGACTCCTGCACTGTATTAGCCTGGCTCAGATCAGATTCTCGTCGTTACCGGCAATTTGTGGCATACCGAGTTGGAGAGATACTGACCAAATCTCAAGTGAACGAATGGAATTACGTGCCATCAGGACTGAACGTCGCAGACGACGGCACGAAGTGGAAAACAGGAATGTCGTTCAAGCCAGACAGCCGTTGGTACTCTGGCCCTGAATTTCTCCACAAAAGGAAGGATTCGTGGCCGGAGATGGAGCGCTCACTATTATCAACGAGTGAAGAACTAAGACAACCAGTACTACACCACGTGGAATCACAATCTTCGTGGATACAAGTCGAACGTATTTCGCGTTGGGAACGACTTCAACGATCTACAGCATACGTTCATCGATTTTTGAATCGTATGAAGTCATCCAGCGTGGAAGGAGAAATGTTGACGAGGGACGAACTACAGCAGGCAGAAAGATCTTTGTGGCGGTTGGCTCAATTCGAAACTTATTCCGAAGAGTTACAGATCCTTGAAATCAACAAAAACCTGGATCATGGACATGGAAGAGTCATCGATCGCTGTAGTCCTTTGTTAAAATTATCCCCGTTTGTGGATGAGCATGGAGTTATCCGAATGGAGACAAGGTCACTAAACGCTGCCTATGCTCCATGCAGCGTGGTCATTCTACCACGTCACCATCGTGTAACCTACCTAATAGTAGATTGGTTTCACAGAGAACACGGCCATGCAAACAATGAAACTGTGGTGAACGAGATGCGGCAGATATTCCACGTATCACAGTTGCGTGTACTAGTTAAACAGGTAGCGAAGGGGTGCCAGCATTGTATAGTCAGGAAAGCCAGACCCCAGATACCGAGGATGGGGCCACTTCCAAATGTGAGAATTACACCGTACGTGCGTCCGTTCACGTACACTGGCGTGGACTATTGTGGCCCATTTCTGGTGAAAGTGGGTCGAAGCTTGGTGAAACGATGGATTGCCCTTTTTACCTGCATGACCGTAAGGGCGATTCATCTAGAAATCGCTAATAGTCTGTCAACCGAATCATTCAAAATGGTAGTGAGGCGTTTCATTGCTCGGCGAGGTGCTCCGTTGGAAATTTTTAGCGACAATGGAACCAATTTTCGTGGCGCAAGTAACGAGCTGAAGGAGGAAATGAAGATGATCAACTACGACTTGGCATCTACCTTCACCAACACCACTACGAAGTGGAATTTCAATCCGCCGTTAGCTCCTCACATGGGAGGCTGATGGGAGCGACTTGTACGGTCGGTGAAGTCAGCATTAGCGGGGTTGGAACTGGTGAAGAATCCGGATGATGAGACCCTGTGGACCCTGGTGGTTGAAGCAGAAACCATGGTAAACTCCCGCCCCTTAACGTATGTTCCCTTAGACACAGTTGACCATGAGGCTCTTACACCTAACCATTTCTTGATGCTGAGTTCAAGTGGAGTGTGTCAGCCGCCGAAGGAATTAGTGGATGATAGAAAGCAAACGAGGAGCAACTGGAGGTGGATTCAGCATCTTCTGAGTAGTTTTTGGACACGCTGGATAAAAGAGTACCTGCCAACGATAACAAGAAGAACGAAATGGTTCAAGGAGGTTAAACCAGTGGAAGATGGTGACGTTGTCATAGTTGTCGACGAAGGTACAAGGAATGGTTGGATACGAGGACGAGTGGTGAGAACCCTACCCGGCAAGGATGGACGAGTCAGACAAGCTGATGTGGAGACTAGTACGGGAATACTCCGAAGACCGGTCACAAAGATAGCTGTTCTTGAAGTTGCAAAGTGTAACGCTTAAGGTGCATTACGGGTCGGGGAATGTTCGTTCCGTGCGTTCGGCGTATTCAGAACGATCAATTTCGCAATACGTCACTCGACTGGATATATCGTTGGACTTCAAAGTCATTGTTGACATGAAGTGGATGAGAGATGAGGATTTGGCAAATGTGATGATTCATCGTAAACACATTGGTGCATCTAGCTGTTTGATAAAATTAGTAGAATTGCAAATATTAAAATCCGGTTGAATTAGAAGCAGAAATTGCTGAAAATATAGAAAGGGTAAATTTAATGAATGTAGAATAAAATGAATACTTACCTTACTGAATATTGTAGGGAATCTAAGTGAGGTGCGATCTCAGCGCGATTAGTGGGAGTAACACTCGATCGATTGTCGTATGATTACGTAAGTAAGGGTTATATCGAAGTATGATAAACGTTGAGCTGGACTGTTTAATTTATATAGGCCCGTAGAAGAAATCATCGCGCTGAAATTCGTGTTTGGATTGGTAGAACGAAAATCAATAATTTGTATGTTTAAGGCTAGTGAAATTAAGACCCTGAACTAATTATACTGTTTTACAGTTTGAGCTGTCTGCAAGGAGATTGCTGCAAAAATCTGATTTCGTGTATTCCGAACAGGTTATATCCGAGAAGAATTTACCGTCGATTAGAACGTGGTCGATTTGGTTTTCTGTTTGATGGTCGGGTGATCTCCAGGTGGCTTTGTGGATATCTTTACGGGGGAAGAAGGTGCTTCGGACTACCTTACCACGGGAGGCTGCAAAGTTTAGCACCGTTAGCCGTTATCATTCGATACGGCGTGCAGGCTGTTTCGCCCAATTACCGGTCTGTACATTTCTTCCCTTCCTATCTGCGCGTTCATGTCGCCGACAACAATTTTCACGTCACGCAGCGAGCAACCATCGTATGTTTGCTCTAACTGCGCGTAGAACGCTTCTTTCTTGTTATCAGGTCTCCCTTCGAGTGGGTAGTGGACGTTGATGATGCTGTAGTTGAAGAAACGGCCCTTAACTATCAACATGCACATCCTTGCGTTGATCGGCTGCCACCCGATCACACGTTGTCGCATCTTGCCCAACAATATAAATCCTGTTCCCAGGTGGTACCACAGCTTTGGTAGAATGTAGCCGCTCGATGCCCGCTTTTCCACACTTTCTGTCCAGTCCAACAAAGTTCCTGCAACGCCACGATGTCGAAGTTGCGGGGATGTAGTTCGTCGTAGATTATCCTGTCACATCCTGCGAAACCAAGTGGCTTGCAATTCCTTGTTCCAAGTTTTCAGTCGTAGTCCTTATTTCGTCGCGTGGGTGATTTCTCCTATGTTATTCGCAATGGGGATTTTTACGGGTGGCTTATTGAGCCTACGCCAACACTCCTGTCTCGCCGGAGGGCCATCGTGCCATCCCAACCAACACTGGGACAACCACGCTGATCGGGCTACCACCTCAGATCTAGCTGGGCGTGATGCAGGATATCTTACTCAGCCGCTGGAAGCCAGAACAGACGTTGTTTGAACCGCACCTTCTTGGTGAACAGACGCTCGGATCGTACCTCCTCAATCTAGCTGAAGTCAGATGGACAACAGTGCCCAGGCTGCACTTCCAGCTAAGCACACAACTCTTAGCTGGGGGTCTTTGCCATCGTTTGACCCGTCCGTGGAAGCATGACGCAGGAACTTGTGAAAACCAGAGCTATGTTGAACGCTATCCTTATCGATTCACCGTTTTGCAGCCCATGCCACTTAACTTAATTTACAGCTCTTTTGTCCACTAGGGCACTACGTAAGCGATTCCAACTGGCAGTCTCAACTATGTACAGCGCCTAAATGTATTCTATTCTACTGTATTGAACTGGTCGCCTATGTTTTCACTTTTCTTCCCTATGAATGATGAGCACGATTATGTGGGTGTGTGGCTGTTGTTCTTTCTTTAGTCCAATTGGGGTCCATTGTGAGTTGCCGGTATCCAATTATCCGGGTCCCTTAGAGCTGTAGGCTCAGAAGAGGGTCAGGTGTCAGCCGTTCTCGGGGGGAGGACCATCTGACGAAAAACTGCAAGTGCCGGGGCTGGGATCGAACCCATGAGTACTCGCTTATGAAGCGAACGTGTGATCACCGCACCATGTGCCCGGCCGGATCTGTAAAATCACGTACCAAACTTTTAACCGCTAGTCCTTTTTTATTTAAGTATAGCCAGTTCTGTTTTAATGTCCATCACATGGTTAAGCGAGATAGTCAATGATGAACGTATAAAGAGGTTGATGTGCGATTACAATATGACACATTTACCGTGCACAGATCGAAAAAAGAGTGTGAAGTTCTGTGACGTATGATGCGCATAATTGGAGCGAGGGATATCATAGAAGTTTACATGACATATCATGTAAAGTTATGAAATATCATGTAAACTTCCATTATATGTCATGTAATTCAGCATGACTCTGAGAGTTTACATGACATATAATATACATGAGTAAAATGAAGCTTACATGACGTGTAAATCTCATTATTTTTATCTGTGTGATGTTACATTGTTTTGACGCCTTTTTTGTCAGATTTTCCACTGTAACTAATAAATACGATCGTAAACCTCGAATATTGTTGCAAATTCGGATTCTTTGTAAAATTTGCGATAAGTATAAGCTGTTGAATATTCAGTTTTCATTCGAAAATTTTATTCAATATGCGAATTAGTAGCGTGACGTTACAACGTTCAAGCTTTTCCAATGAAAACTAAATGTTTAACAGTTCATACTTATCGCAAATTTTACAAGGAAGTCGAATATGCAAAAAAGTTTACGGTCGTACTTATGAGTTACAGTGGAAAATCTGACCGAAATAGGCGTCAAAACGTTGTAACGTCACGGTAGAATGTGTCATATACTTACCATGCTTCTCCATTGAAATCAAAATTGTTTTAAAACATACTATTATTAACAAAGTTGTCAGAAAAACTTACAAATAAGCCCGCAAGCACAGTATTTTCAATTCAATTCAGGAAGCTGCTAACGTGAAACTATTTGATATTTTAATGGAAAGCTTGTGTATCACAAACTCTCGTGGAATTCACAAATAGCAAAATCCAAATCAATTAAACTATTTCGTCTTGGCCTTTTAACTGGTTCTGCACGAATTATTTTGCATTATAAAGTAGACCACTTAAGAACCGTTGACCATGACATCATCGCCACAAACCAGCTGTTTCCGTGCATATCGATACCCGATCCACCCATTGCCGCGATAACAACAGTAGCCAGCCAACCAGCCAGTAGTGTATCATGCTTTTGACCGACCGAAACGCAGCCCCACAGCACATCAAGCAGTAGCGGAGCTGGCTGGAGTTGGTGGCC
Source organism: Aedes albopictus (assembly GCF_035046485.1). Taxonomy (NCBI): domain Eukaryota; kingdom Metazoa; phylum Arthropoda; class Insecta; order Diptera; family Culicidae; genus Aedes; species Aedes albopictus. Next base: position 199,052,358 of record NC_085138.1, on the reverse strand, counting down.
TACAAAACAAATCTCGCTTTGCTGCCAGCCAGTAGGTAGGCTCTTGGGTATATGACGGGACGACGGCGACGGTCGCGGAGCACGACCGCGGTGATGACGATGTGAGAGGCGAGCGCTACATGTGGGGTTGCCTGCTACCAGTAGAGTCAGTCAGATAAGTTTGGCGAACGAATCGAGGCCGCCGCCGCGTTTTGCTCTTGCGCCGGAGACTGTGGAAAGCTTTTATTTCGCGTACGGTTTCGTCGTCGTTGTCGTCGCTGTCGTCGTCATCGGCAGGGAAAACAAATTCCTGGGGGATGAGTTCCGGGAGGATCAGCTGGAGGGTTGATGGATATTGAACCGGATTTGCTGATTGATATGTCATACGAATAAAGTGGGTGTTCCAAGAGATCTAAGCCAAGGCCGTCAAATACGGTTTTGGGAGTGAAAAAATCCGAATTAGGCACAAAGTTAAAATCCTACGTGGAACTCCGGCCTGCAGTGCCCTTGTGTGTAAGTGTTGAGTCAGTGTATGGGACGGGGAGAAAGAGAGTTCATAAAAGTTAATGTGGAAGAATAACAACAGAATATTTGGATGTTGTACACTCATCTTAGCGTACGTGTGTGGAATTTCTCGTGAACAGCAGCGCGAGTCGCGAGACGACGAAGAGATCGCCTTAATAAGAATGTTACTAGTTTTATCTATCCGTCCGGGTTTCTTCTTTCCGTTTTTCTCGTCTTTTGCCGTTGCCCATCTATGGTGTTCCTCGGTGGATCAGCTTTGCTGCGTCTATTCCGGTTGTGAGGCGCATAAACAGCATCGGAGATAAAAGTGGTTGGTGGTGGTTGGAGCGGTTGAAAGCTCAGCGCCCAGAAATAACCCCCCAAAGATGGATCATGAGAGCAAGAAAAGTTAACACACATACTCGGATACAATTGCTAAGACCTCCCGAGTGTGCAGAAGCAATCGTTTTTAAGCGTACCTGGGATATCCAGAGGCCTTCTCACCTTAAGGAAATATCAAAAGATTATTTGAACATTTTGTTTTAAATTTGTTTGTATGTACCAATATCATTTTAAACGTGGCTGAAGGGTTCACTACCATGATGTTGGTACTTCTTTTGTACCACTATTTCCTCTTACAATTCACCAAAAGCTGTTTATCATAAAGCTAATATTATCAGCAGCTTTTTGTTTTGACAAATTCTCACGTTTACTGCTTTCACTAAGAAGAAATAAAAACAATGATAAAACAAACAGTTTCATGAATCTGTACACACATTGCACAATTCAAAACACACACAGTGCATGATCAATTGGTTGGCTTTTGGAGATTTTTTTTTGAATCTTTGTAGAATAAAATAGAAAAGTCAAATTAGAGATAGAATTAAAAATATTTATGCAATTCAGTATTATAATTTACATTTTATATAATGCATTTTGGTATCATAATGGCCCATATTTCCGAACTGGCTCATTATGCAACTGAAATGAGTTGCATAATGAAATATAATTGTATAATGTTCATAATGCAACTCATTTGAGTTGCATTATGAACATTATGCAACTCAAATGGGTTGCATTATGAAAAAAATCGTTGCATAAAATTTTGTATGGAACTCGTTGCAAAACTCGCTTTTTCAGCACTCTTCGTATTTATCCAACTCAGCAAGCCTCGTTGGATAAATGTACAACTCGTGCTGAAAAATCAACTTTTTGCAACTCCTTACATAAATAACTATTGACAATGGTCTTTGGGGCCTGGAGTTATGGAACGGTATATTATGGGTCAAATCGGGTCAAAAGTGTATCAATTGCCTTTTAATCACTGATTACTAGTAAGAAATACAAACTATATGATTGACAATATGTTATTTTTTTGATTATTAAAGGCATTTTGTTTGAGTTTAGTTGGGATTACCTGGTTCCGGTTTCGGTTGTTCAGGGTTACGTTTGGACTGCACTCAGAGGACACTTTTCGCACGTTTCCTGATCTGACATTTTTTTTTGTCTCGCAGGTTCAATATGGTTCATTTGTCATGATTTTGCAAATCAAGTATGTTGGAGGAAAATTCAGAGGTTTTTGGACATTTTGCCCACCATCCCAGATCTTCCGGAAACGTGGAGAAACGTGGGAAAGTGACCATTTTCCAAACAATTATAAAACATGGCTTGCAACACATAAATCTTCATGATTTTGAAAATCGAGAATGATTGGGGAACTCAGAGATTTTGGAACATATTGGTCACTATTGTGGTTGTTCCATCAATTCAGCGTCAACCGGAGCGACGCCATTCCCAAGCAATTCTGAAATTTATTTTGGGACACATTCAACTTGCAGAACAAGTAAGTATGTAAGGGAATAACTCAACGGTTTTTTGACATATAAGACACAACCCGAGAAAAAATATTTTTTCAATAATTTAGGAAATGATCACTTTTTATGTTTGTTTCAAATATTCAGATATTCTTGGTATTGGCTGATGTGCTTAATACAACTTCAAAATAATTGAATAAATTTTTAATAATTTTGTGAAGAAGAAAATTGTCGTTGTGGCCTGTCAATGCTTTGATCAGCATGTTGCAATTCTGCTTAGACAGATCTGTTAGATACCTCACAACCCTTGGGGATGGCTCAGTACAATACAATTAGGTTTGATGACAGGATAGAATTCAGCTCCTAGATTTGAGTTCGGCAAACGATGACTATCTTCGACTTAGAGTTGGCCTGAGTTTCAATAGGAAGCTCATAGGAGGAAGTGCTTCAATAACATATAGGTATCAGAAGGCCGGCTCCAGAGGTACGTTATCCTCCATTTGGGACATTTGTGCCATCGCCAAAATAATAGCCTATTTCATCATCTACCTGAGGGAAAAGAAGGAAATAAGGATAAGGATGGGAATAAGGACAGGTAGGGAAATAGGAAAAGTACCCTGGAAGAGGATACTAACGCATAAGTGTACCACAATGGGTTCAAACAGCGCCCAGAAAGAGTGCCTATAGCTCTTTACCACAGCGGGTTAAGAACAACAGAATATCCTGAATATTCAGGATTCTGAAAACAGTTTCACTTAATAAGTGTTTACCGAATACTCGGAAACGCAGTTGCGCAAAACTGGACATTTACATATCAAATGATACGAAGTTCCATAATCGGATTCACAGCTATCACATGCAAATGAATCAGCTTGCTAAATATTCGCCATGTGTTAGCTGAGTCGGCAGTGGCCAGTCAATGCTTTGACCAGAATGTTGCAAATCTGCTTTGACATATTTGTAAGATACTTCGCCACTCTTGGAGATGGCTCAGTACAATACAATTTGGTTTGACGACATGACTCCAAACTATTCCAGCACAGATTCTAGTATTGCCTGTGTTGAGTAGCAGCCCAGGTGTGAATCTGAAGCTTTACCCAACACTTCGATATCGGAATAGCTGGCTCAGGGCCAATGAAGTCATGTGATGCTCCAGTGCGAGTTAACTCATCAGCCAATTCATTTCCAGCGATGGAAGAATACCCAGGTACCCATACAAGGTGAACAGCGTTTGCTGAATTCAGCTCCTCGATTTGAGTTCGACAAGCGATAACTATCTTCGACCTGGAGTTGGCTGAAGCAAGTGCTTTAATAGCAGCCTGGCTATCTGAACAGAAGTATATTACTTTGCCCATTACGTGCTGCTGAAGTACTGATTGCACTCCGCACATAAGCGCAAAGATTTCGGCCTGAAAAACGGTGCAGTGTCTACCAAGTGAGTAAACAAATACAGCCTTAGCTCACGAGAATAAACACCAGCACCTGCTCGACCTTCGAAGAGGGAGCCATCAGTGCCATACATACGATGCCGTCTGAAATACGTCTTTCCAGATATCCAGATGTCCACTCTTCCCGGGAGGGGAATTTCGTGGAAAATGTCCTATATGGAAAATTACAAGCATTTGTAAGATCACTTGGAGCAAGGACAATTTTGTCCCAATTCACCAAAAGTGAAAACAACGAGGTGTGTGTTGATGTGCGGTTCACAGGAGTTTCCTCTAGTAGACCGAGTACCCGTAGACGGTAAGTGCAAGAAAGTGCTTTTTGTTTGACATGAATGTGTAGTGGAGCAACGTCAAAGAGAACTTCGAGCGATGCCGTGGGAGTTGAAGAGAATGCTCCAGACATCGTCATTAAGCACATCCTTTTACCATCACACAAGACATGCATAGGCCAATATTGGCCGAACAACAGTTGTGTAGATCCATTTGATATACTTGGGTTTAAGACCCCAAGTTGTACCAAAGGTTCGCCAGCATTTCCCGAAGGCCATACAAGCTTTCTTGATTCTGAACTCAATGTGAGGTGTCCAGGAAAGCTTGGAATCAAGAATGACTCCAACGTACTTTACCTGTTCAGTCACATCGATTTCAGAATCAAAGAGACGCAAAGGTCGAACGCCATTACGGTTTCGCCTTTCCGTGAAAAGAACAATATATGTTTTACTCGGATCAACCGAAAGGCCATATTGGCGACACCAACCATCAACTACCTGAAGGGCGTTTTGCATCAGGTCGAAAAGGGTGCTGATGCACATACCAACTAACAATGTTAGGTAGTCGTCGGCAAAACCATAAGTAGGAAAACCGCTATTATTGAGTTGCCTCAATAGCGTATCTGCTACGAGATTCCACAAAAGCGGTGATAAGACTCCCCCTTGGGGGCATCCACAAACACTCAATTTCCTAATCCCTGCTCAGTGTTGGTAAACTCACACTCAAAGCACTCTCATGAACCGCTCCTGCGTGAGCAAACTCGCACGCGATTCTGAATCGTTTTCTCACGCGCGAGAATTTCATGCAAAATCTCGCTCTCAAGAGTCAAGCGCCAAAATCTCGTTCGCTTGTAAAACGAATTCAAATCAATTTGAACGGCATTCAATGTTGTTGTACGCTAGATTTGCTTTTGTTCTATCATACAATCCTAAAAATTTCGATGTAAATATTAAGAACACCAAGAAATAAAGCAATGAGTGAAATCATGAGTCAACTCATGCATGATTTTTTCGGCGGTGAGTTTGGCGAGTCAAGAATCGCGCGTGAAACAACTCAACCATGAGATTTGAGAATTTGAGTTTTTACCAACACTGTCCCTGCTAGACGCAATGTCGAGAAGAGATATCGGTTTTTTAGCATTTGATGAATCCAGTTGGAAATCATTGGAGATATACCATGACTCCGTGCGGCTTCCAATATGACATCGAAAGGCACCCTCGATATCTAAGAAAACACCCAAACAAGATTGCTTTTGAGCGAATGCTTTCTCGATATTGTAAACAACATTGTGTAAAAGAGTCACAGTGGACTTACCAGATTGGTAGGCATGTTGGTTCACATGAAGAGGCACGTTGGCCAGATTAACATCACGGATGTGATAATCCACAATGCGTTCTAAGCATTTCAGAAGAAAAGAGGTCAAACTGATAGGTCTGAAACTCTTTGCTTCTTCATACGACGCACGACCCACTTTCGGAATAAACTTCACAGTAATATCCCGCCAGGATTTGGGAATATACCCTGTAGCAAAACTGCAAACAAGTATTTTTTCAAAACATGTTTGAAATGATCAAATCCCTACTGAAACAAAATAGGATAAATCCCATCTGCACCAGGAGATTTGAAAGGAGCAAAGCTATTAAGTGCCCACTCAATCGATTCTATAGTTACGATACTCCGAGCCGAAGCCAGGGAATCGTAACTACAAGAAAAGACATCAGGTTCATACGAAGATGTAATATCCACACATCCAGGGAAATGTGTGCTGAATAAGCATTCCAGAACTTCCTCATCAGAGGAAGTCAGATCGCCATTTGGCAAACGAAGTTCGTTCACTCGGAAATCCTTAGATTTTGCAAGGATTTTATTTAACCGGCTGACTTCACTCAAACTGGAAACATTTGTACAAAGGTTTTTCCAGCCGGATCGTTCAGCAGACCGGAGAGCTTTCCTATAGGCCTTCGAGCCGACCTGAAAGCTTCCGAACCAGCCGAACGTCGTCTGTTCCAACTCTCTCTGCATTGTTTGCCGAGCTTCGCCAGATCAGAGTTCCACCAAGGAGCTCCTCTTGTGGTCTTCACAGACCGTAGAGGGCAAGCTTCTTCAAATGCATCCGTGATGAAGGCCGTTGTAGTATCAACGGTATCATCTAGGTGTTGAATTAGCAGTAGTTAAAATACACAGAAATAAAAAAAAACTCTATCATCTATATCACTCGGAATGTTAATGGATGGTGAGTATCCATGGAATTTTGCCGCAAAAAAATCAGTAAAGATGTCCCAGTTTTCGGTAATTTAAGAGGACTGAAAGGCCTGTGACTTTGACTGAGCTCAGAAGGGCTTCAGAAGCGTTTCAAATCGTCTCAAGAGCGTTTAACGGGGTTTTAGAAAGGCTACAACACAGTTCCAAACGTTTCCGTAGTTTTCAAGAAGTTCAGAAGCGTCCCCACGAGTTTACCAATCACGGCGTTTGGGGACTTCAGAGGCATTTCAAGGGGGTTGTACAAGCCTCCATGTGAGCTTCGCGGGTTTTCAGTGGTGTTTCAAGGTGGTTCAGTGGGTTTCCGAGAGTTATAGAAGACTTCACTGTCTCTCGGTTAAGCATCAGTGGAGTTTCTGAAACTCTGGAAGGGTTGCAGAGGCCTTACAAGGCGCTTCAAAACCTTTCCATGCGTTTCATGGGGTTTCAAATGAGTTTCCTGGGGTTCCCTGGGATTTTAGAGGGAAGCTTGCAGGTATGCTTCAGGTGATTTCAACCGGATTCAAAGGCGTTTCAAGACGTTCTATGAAAAGTTTTCAAAAATATCCTGAAGAATTCTTATTGCTAATCTTATAAAAACTTCGCCAAACACGCTTCTTAAATTATCATGAAACTGAATTGAAAGCAACAGATCGATAGTCAACCATTTATTCAGAAGTCGCCTTTCAAGAGCAGATCATTATTGCATATTGCGTTCACTACTGGACTGTGTAATCTGTTTTCATAAATGCGGGATCGCATCAATACTCACGAATGATAAGTTCTCTGAAGAGACCAGATTAGTACAAACTAGTATTAACATTTCCGCATTTGTAAAAACTTCTGTGATATTATCTATCGGATGTATCGTTGTACAACGGCATAAATAGATAGCATAGCATAGCATAGGCGACCGTACACATCCTGGGGTGGCTGTCGATTGAGACGTTTAATACGCCAGAAAAGTTGCCTGGGACTTGACAAACATTTCATTTAACGAACTCTCGACACCTGGCCAGGTCCTTACGAACATCGGGGATGGGGAGGAAATGTTGATTAGATATATACTCAGAATATGTCCAAGAACTTGGCCTTTTTCATAGATATCTAAAATTGGGAATTTGATAGGGTTGAATGGGTTGAAAGGGCGAAAAAGCGTATGAGAAATTGGCATGGTTTAATCATTTACCTGGTTACCACTGAAAAAGTAAACATAAACGTTAAGCAAGTCGCACAAATTTCATAGGTAGACCACAACCTTCTACCCGTCAGATACCATAACAAAAAGATGACGCAATCCTCCAACAGTCGAGAGTTGTCCTGGCCTCGTCCTTACGAGTGCTGAGGAATATGAAAGGATGGTTAGTTAGACACCTCAAAAGGATGTAGAAAGTTCTGGGATCTCTCAGGCCTAGGTGTCAAGGGGATATGGGTGTTGTTCTAGGTGTTGCTAGTGGAAGGGTACTCCCAAGGATGCGGTTGGGCAACGTTCAGGCACACCATTATTAGACTGCTTCGAATTAGTTATCTGCCCAATACGTCCTGGTTTCCTCGTCATATTAATGGCATTTATTTGAGTTTCTTGATTTTTCGGTCGTATAACACAATAAATTTACCTGAATCCTGCTGAAATAAAACGTTGATTAGCAGCAAAATTAAAACAAAAATATTACATAAACATCAAAAAAGTGCATCAAACTTTGATCTTGGAGTATTTGTAAACTACTGCGTGATTACTTTCAATCAACATCAAAATTTGATTTGATAGATCTTACGCCGCAACGCACCATTTAAAGGCGATCTACCCACGTTACGGGATCGGATTCATCGTTGTACAACGGCGAAAAACAGATTTTCACATAATATGCTTAATATAGTTATACAAAATTGTATGCAATGTTTTTTTTTTCATTATACAATGCATTTGAGTTGCAGGAAAGAACTATTTTTGTAGGCGCTGCACATTTGACATTATTTCCCTCTTTGAATACCCTCAATCAAATTTGTTACCCTTTTGACCCTTCCACCAGCTCGGGTCTCGCAACATCCAACAGTATAGTGTAGCTGCGGCGTGATCTTCAGTGAGTGAGTGCGCGAGAGAAAACGGGCCATTTCTGTAAAATTGTCGACGTCACTTAATCTAAATATGACCGAGCGACCACCATACTTCCTCCATCACAGGAAAAGCATCGGTGCGAAAAATTGTGAAAAATTTCAAGTGAAAATCTAATCATCTCCGGTGTCGTATGCGCGAATCGCTGCTGCTGAGCATCCAGCAGCCAGCCAGCAGCCGTTCACTGTTCGTTTCGTACACGGTGGTGCAGGGGGGAAAAAGTGCAATTCAGTGACTCACATTGCAACGAATGCACATCGAGCTGGCCTCGATCACCGAACGAGTCATTGGAAATAAATTACCATCACTGTGGCTGCGCGCCGAGAATACCTTTGGCGAATAAAAGGTTCTGTTCATTCATCTGCAGCAGCGCCCGGGTGTGAATTACTCTACAACACAGCACGAGTAGGGAGTGAAATATTTTTCCGATGATTAATCGTGGATTTTCGATATGGTCGTGATTGGATAAGGGGATAGAATATATAAATCAATATTGGTATGTACGAAACAGGTACAAAGCTCAGTGATTAAAATAGTTCGTTATCGTTGTTCGTGAGTACGGTGAAGAATCAGTTCAAAGGAAAAAAAACGAAGTGTTATGAAATTTTTATGTGTTACTGAATTTCAATTTCGTTCGTCGAAGCAGCTCACCGTAAAAAAAAGAAGTGCTATGTTTTTGTTTTCGAACAAATGATCACGGCATTGGCGATTGAGGTGTATTTGTGTGCACATGGGGGCATATCTACGTGCAATGAGTAAATAACTTCCAGCGGAGTCAGACACGGTGGTGCAGTGTAATCGAAACAAATTGAATGGTGATTGATGTGTGAACGAGAACTACTATACAGGTATGAAACGTATTCCTCAATTTCAATGACACTGATGATATGATGATGCCTTCGCTTTTAGTTAAAACTGTTGATGTCATTGTAGCAAATGCACCTACAAAGAATTGGTTTTCAATTATTTAGACGACCGTGCTGATTTTAATTGTGTGAACTAAGAGTTTCCTTGAACTATTGGAATCTGCTCAGCAAAGCAATTCTTCCTTATAAAGATCATTAACGTTATTCCATTTTTTCTGATACTTTATCGTGTAACATGTGCGTTTGTGGTTATTTTAAAAACAATCATCAGCACTCAAATCATTAGCATTCAAAGTACCCTCCAAGTGAGAGTGCCGTATTGTACGCCTAGCGAAAAGAATATAATTGGCAATTTCTGAAATCTGGCATTCAACGTCACTGAACGAGAGAATTCATTAATATCCATGATCCGTCCCACTAGCGTAGGCATTTTACCCTGAGGAGCTGGAGGGGTCATTATGACCCCAAATGAAAAATGGCCCTACAAAATCGTCGACTCAATAAAAATTAACTAAGCCTTCGGTAAAGTTAAAGCAAACCTACTCCTCTATTAGAGAAAAATAAGACTAGAAGGTTTGTATCATTGAATATTCTGAACACCAATAAGCTTAAGGAAAAAACAAAAGCAACAAATTGTGATATTGCATAATCGGCTGTAATCCGTGAATCTCTTGGAAACTCTGGAACCACTCATTGACATCAATGGATAATGCAGTAGTCATAATCGCTATACAAATTAATTTTGCTTAATCAACTATGGTGACTGGAGCTGTTATCAATTAGTCTTCAATAACGAGTGGTTTCGTGGCCATGCAAATAGTGTCACCAAGTCCCCAATCGACAGAACAATATCGAACTTTGAAGAACGATCAACGTGCTGCATAGCGTGAGTTGAGTAAAGCTCACACACTCGACCAACCCGAGTCTCTGGAAACTTCCCTTATGTATGTTTAGCCAACGGAAATCTGAACAAAACTGTAATTTGGCTGATTCAAAGTTGGTTTACAAAATGTCAACTTTATACAGCCTTCCGTTCGCCAGATGTTTAACTGGGAAGCTTCCAAACGCGAAACTGTGGATAATTGATATTTAAACAAAGCTATTGATTTATGAAAGATATCCGACCGATACATGCGACAAATTGGTTTAAAAGCACAACCTCAGAAATGCACCCAGCAATATGACGACATTACTTTGTTCCAGTTTGGTATGTAATGATACAGTGTAAAGCAGGGGAACGGGTTGGTGCTCAGAGATGCCCAACAACCAACGTGTTGGAGAACCATGTTGGCTTGCATAAACCATAATGAATAATAATTGGGATATAGAAATTGGATAATGAGTCGGCAACAAATTTATGAAGCTTGCCGAACATATTGCCGAAGCACATTACCCTATTTTTGTTTCATGCATTTTTGTTTGTTTACTCATATCTCTATGATCTATCGGTAAACAGCGATTGACCGTCATGTGCACACCCATCTGTGCTCAGCATAGGTATTTGTCTGTGCCACATGTGCAGAAATAATTGGATGTATGGATTTTTTGTTGCTTCTATTGCGCGTTACAAAAGTGATACGCAATTCAAGAAGGATTTGAGAGTTCAACATAAGATTATATTGAACATCAAAAAACATAGCCGAAAAGATGACATTTCCCTTCGAAATGTGTTTAAAAAAAATTGGATCAAAACAGAAAATAACGTTTTAGCTGTTCTTCCGGCTGCGAAGGCCGAAAACCATTATAATACAGGGGGTGACCTGTATGTTAAATAATAAAAAAAAGTTTGACAAGCTGCATCAAACGTTCTCAAATTTTGACTGTTTGTCAACCTATTTTATGAGCATCATTGGCAGAAATTTGTGGTCGATTGGTTGATCTTTCGCAAAGCTCTCTAGTAAGGTGGCCCACACTTATATGAAAAACATAAATTTCAAAAAATGCCAAGTCTTACCTCCTGAATCAGTTGTTTCAAAATTTGAGCAAAATCGATTGAGTCTAAGGGTACGCTCAACTTGCTTGAAATTTATATGGGAAAACTTGGCCAAATGTATGCAGAAATTTTAGATTTTCGATTTTTGCCGCTAGGTGGCGCTGTAAGCATTCAATAATTAAACCCTTTGGCATTATTGTAGATGATTATATACCAAACAACTTTGTCGAAAACCGCAAAGTGATCCGACGTCTGTGTAAGAAGTTATACCCTAGGTAAAGTGAGGCAAAACATTATTGATGTTTTTCCAGTACATGTAAAGGAATAATATCAATAATGAAATCCCAATGCTTCGCCTCACTTTGCCTAGAGTATAACTTTTTTCACAGACGTCGGATCATTTTGCGGTCTTCGATAAAGTTGTTTGGTGTATGATCACCTACAATAATACCAAAGGGTTTGATTATTGAACGCTTACAGCGCCACCTAGCGGCAAAAATCGAGAACTTGAAATTTCTGCATACATTTGGCCAAGTTTTCCCTTACAAACTTCAAGCAAGTTGAGCGCCTCTTTAGGCTCAATCGATTTTGCTCAAATTTTGAACGTAGCTCCTGGGAGTCCAAAACAACTGATTCAGGAGGTAAGACTTGGCATTTTTCGAAATTTTTGTTTTTCATATCCTTTTACCCTCAAAAACGATGAGTCGATAAGGAGAGCGTCCAAACGCTCTGGTCCCCACAATTTCCTACTTCATGCTTCCAGGAGTCATGATGACGCGACGCGGATTTCGCATATGAGTTGATAGCTTCTTATTATTGATTATTATTCCTTTGCGTGCAAATTTCCGCGCCGCGTGACGCATCCACTCTGGCTGGCATCTAAGTGTTGTGTGCTTAGCTGGTAGTGCAGTCTGGGAACTGTTGTCCTTATGGTTTCAGCTAGATTGAGGAAATACGCCCCGAGCGTCAGTTTATGTAGAGAAGGTGTGGCTCAAACAGAGTATGTTCTGGCATACAGCGGCTGGGTATGAAATGCTCCTCCACAGGAAGCTATACCTAAGGTGGCAGCCCCACCACGGTGTATAGGGGACCTTCAGCCAACAACCTACTGTTCCCAAAACCCAAAAACCATTACAGAAACCGAAAATGAAAGATTACGAACTGGTTCAACGGCATCAACGACTTAAGTGCGGAACAACGAACAAGAGTTGGAACTTGGAATGTATGACCCCAGACCAGCAGGGTAAACAGGTACAACTAGCCAATGAGGCATGCCGTATGAAGCTTGAGATCCTTGGACTGTGCGAAGTCCGTTGGCCGAACTTTTGAGAACACAGATTGGCGTCGGGTCAAACTTTGCTATACTCTGGCTCACGAGGTGAACACGCTCCTCACCACCGTGGAGTTGGTTTCCTGCTTAGCGCTCACGCCCCCGCTGCGCTCATGAAGGATGAGAGAATGAGATAGTCGACTTCGAATACTTTGACCCATTCTCACCCCCTCTAAGGGGGTCAATTTTCAATCATTTGTAGTTTAGTAGACAATTCATATAATGTGATACTTTTCCGCTAAACTATCATAAGCACATAGAAGAGTATACATACCAAATGAAAAGTTATTCCGACTTCAACTGCATTTGTTATTTAACAAACAATCTTTGAGTATCCTTTTTTGACCCATTCTCACCCCCAACGACGGTACACTAAAACCCCAATTTACGCTCACTTTATTTGCGCCACACTTAATTTACGCCCCCCATCTACGCAGTATTTACGCTATTTGGGAATTTGTGCTCCCCCAATGTACGCTTCTTGGGAAAGTCTGAGGAGAAGGTGTGAATGTTTTTGAGATTCGGCGTCTCAAGGAGCACTTAATGCAATAAATTGATGTTGCAAAGTTCAGTGGTTCCCAAACTGGAGTCACGGGCCATGCTAATTTTGCAAGAACCGAAAGTCCGAGGAGGAGGTGTGTATGTTTTTTGAATCTATATCTCAAGGAGCAATAATTGTAATAAAGTGATGTTGTTAAGTTCAGAAGTTTCCAAACTGGGGTCACGGATCATGTCAATTTCTCAAAAATCTAGAGTGCCATGAGAAAGTAGAAAAGGTTTTCAGATTCTGTGCAAGATGCAATTCCTACAATAAAGAGCCGTTGAAGAACTCAGTGGTTCTCAATCTAGAGTCATGGACCATGCTGATTTCGCAAAAAATTGAAGCCCGAGAAAAAGGTTTGAATGTTTTTAAGATTCTGCGTCTGAAACCCTTAGGGTTTATTCAAATATTACATGACGCAAAATATGATCATTTTAGACTCCCTCCCTCCCCCTCGTAACAACTTTGGAATTTTGAATGGAGCGTTACACAACGCTAGACCCCTCCCTCCCCCCTTAGCGAAACGCACTTTAGACCTGGAGCTCCCTGAGAACCCCTAAATCACGCCAGAAACCCCCAAAAATTTCGCTTGGAGCCCCCTGAGGCCATCTGGGTCCCCCTTAGGCGCTGTCCATAAACTACACGCAACCTGAGATTGGCAGATTCTAATACAATTGGGTATGAAACATATACAAATATTGTATTAGGGCCTTGCAAATACAAAAATTGGTATGTGGCAGTATACCAAAAATTGTATTGGCTTCCTAGAATCTGGAAAAGGAAAATTTCGCATGTGTGCGAGTGCTCTGTCGCACTGGTTCATACAAAATTTTCGAAATTTGTATGGAGCGTAGACTTCGGCCAGACCCCCCCGCCCCCCCTAAGAGTCTACGTAGTTTATGGACAGACCCTTAGAACCCTTGCATCCACCAGAGAACTCCTGAAAGTCCCGAAAAATAATTTCTTTTCCTTCTCACACATTCGGTTCTTGAGAAATGCGCGAGGCCCGTGACCTTAAATTGAAAACCACTGATATTTGCAACACATCTATTTTAAAGATACTCCTTCTTGAGATGACCAATCCGAAGAATATGTTCACTTAGCATTTTTGACTCTTGCGAAATTCTTGTGGCCCGTAAGCCTAGATAAGAAACCACGGAGTGAATTGAAAAAAAAAACATTTTCATTTCATCCTCAAATTTACTGTTTTTAGAATTTCGCGTGACCCATGACCATGAATTGGAAACCAGTGATCTTTGAAATGCATCTGTAATAAAGATACAGCTCCTTGAGATGAACAATCAACAAATAATTGCACTAGTTTCTAGCACTTTCGATGCTTCAGAAATTCCCATGGCATCATATTGGGAACCACTGGGCTATATTCAAGTAAGTTGAAAACCACAGAATTTTTCAACATATCTATAATAGAGATCCTTGACATGATCAATCCGAAAAATATTTGCACTTCTGCTTAGCACTTTCGATTCGTGAGAAATTCTTCTGTCCCGTGACCCCATATTAGTAACTACTAATCTTTGTAATACAACAATTTTGTGATAAGTACTCCCTGAAGTGAAGAATCCTATGAACCTTTTTACTTTATCCTTACATCCTCGGTTCTCGAGAAAGTTCCCTGGAAAAAAGTTCCCTCAATTTACGCACTAATTCCCAAATAGCGCTCCCCTCAACTTACGCAACACCCCCTTTTTAAACGTAAGTTGGGGTTTTAGTGTGTGTGAATCTGTGAAATTTTCGGCCGAATGGATGGAATCCAAAAAGGGTTACCTGACTGTATGCGGGCAGCATGTTACTGTGTATCCTTCTCAAAGTCTTCTGCAAAGTGATCCTTAACCGAATACAGGAAACTCCTTAAGTGATCCTTAACCGAATCAGGCAACTCTCCGAAAGCAGCAAGCTGGATTCCGTGCCGAACGATCCTGTGTGGACCATATTGTCACGCTCCATATCATTCTAGAGCAAACCTCTGCCTGGTTTTCATCGATTACGAAACAGCTTTCGACCGTCTCAATCATAAAAACATGTCGGAAGTCCTTAAGCGCAAGGGCGTCCCTGAGAAAATCATCGGTCTCTTTGAAGCACAGTACAGGGCATTTTCGTGCAGATTACTGCACAACGGTATTGTGTGGTGTGGGCCAGCCTATGGTTTGGGCCAGCCTAGACAGCAGCTGTCATTGTTATTATGATGATAGACTCTACCCACTCAAGCACCCGATACAGTCCTCAGTAGGCGCGCCAAGCAGTCGGTTGTGTGTTCAGAGTGTGCAGTATGCTGGGTGATTGTTAGGAGCAATTGGCGGATTTCACATTGGCGATCCTGCCAGGTTTTGGATTAAAAATTTCGAAATGTTTTAAAAAAAAATTGCATGATGCTCGGGATGACAATGCATTGAATGAATTCAGCCAAAGGAAAAGGTGAATTCGCGTGTAGTTCGGGACGACCACGCATAACGAAAAGAAATTGCATGTTGCTCGGCATGATCATGCACGGAATGAATTCAGCTTAACAGAAAGGTGAATTCGCGTGAAGCTTGAGATGGTCACGCAGTACGAATAGAAACTGCATGTTTCTCGGGATAACCATGCGTTAAATGAGTTAAGTCTATATGAAAAGTGTAGCTTGGGATGGCCTCCTATGGAACAATGAGCCATTTTACGAGACGTTTCGGATCAGCTGATGGCTCATTTCATTGACGAAATTTGACAGGAGGTCGCGTCGTAGCCCGTAAGTGTTGAAATCAATATCAACACTATTGTCGTTACGTAAAATAGATTATGATGTTTCTGTCACTAAAAGGGAATCGAAAATATGACGCCAAAGCGTCTGGCTGCACTGATGTCAGTTGCTCTCGTGGGAATAGCAACTGCATGAAAGATGTATGAACCGAAGTAGCCTAACTTCAAGTAGGATATCATGTTTATTTTGACAGTGGTGATATGAGAAACCGTGTAAAGAAAGATGGTGTGTTCCTTTTGCCAAAAAAAAAAATTCTTTCGCAAAAGATCGGGAGTGTAAGGATGTCAAAAAAATCATATAGGTATTGTCTCATGTTGAGCAGAACTTTGAAGCATTTTTTATGTGATGTCAGGGATTACTTTTTGCTAAATGATTCAGCATGTCTGTTGCCGTGCAAAAATGTGGCATTTTTTCTCAATAATTGACAATTTTTAGCAATTGCTTTTTACATGAGAGAAGAGGGGAGATGTGTGGTGTGGGCCAGCCTATGGTTTGGGCCAGCCTAGACAGCAGCTGTCATTGTTATTATGATGATAGACTCTACCCACTCAAGCACCCGATACAGTCCTCAGTAGGCGCGCCAAGCAGTCGGTTGTGTGTTCAGAGTGTGCAGTATGCTGGGTGATTGTTAGGAGCAATTGGCGGATTTCACAGGTATCTTTTTCGATCACATCCTGGTGGTTGCTGGAGTGAGACAAGGATGTACATACATAAGTATACACTATCACCGCTTCTGTTCCTCATCGTAATCGACAGGTGCGAATGATCGTGAACCAAATCGTAGGTTGCTGTGGCAGTAGGGCAATTCAGAGTTTAAACATGTTCGAAATTCAAAGCTCCCACATGTCCATTACAATCCTTGGTGCAAAACTAGAGTCCTGTCAATTTTTTAGCCATTTCGGTGGTGATTTAATGGTGGCCCAAAAGCAAAATAAGTTTATATGGGAATTACTATGGAGAATTTTTAAAAAGGTTCTCCGCACCAAGGATGGAAAAACTCACTTGCAAGGAGTTACACTCACTTGATATTTTCTCAGCCCCGAAGCGTGTAATCAAGAAATGATGTATGGACGACTTTTGCATTGTGGTTTTGACTAAAACTTTGCCGAATAGAGTAGGGGTCGCACACGCATACCGAAGTCGTGAGAGAGCTGCGAAGGCAACTCTCCACGAGGTGAATGAAAATTGCACTCACCTCGTGGAGAGTCGCTTTTACAACTCTGTCACGACTTTGGTATGCGTGTGCGATCCCTACTCTATTTGGCAAAGTTTTAGACAAAACCACAATGCAAAAGTCGTCCATACATTGTTTCTTGATTGGAAGCTTCTGAGCTGAGAAAATGTCAAGTGAGTGTAACTCTTTGAAAGTGAGTGTTCCCATCCCTGCTCCGCACAGAAGAACATTTACACATGGTTGAAGTCATAGGGTCAAAGTCAAATTGACTTCTTCAGATCTCAATGACGAATGTTGCAGAAGATCACAACTCGTTTCGACTCACGAAGACAAAAGTTATTAATCAATACCTATTCATCCATGCATGGTTGGACCGAACACCACAGCTCGATCGACACGCAATCATAATATGCGTGTTACCTTCTTGCACACCTCATGGGATATCGTGTATAAGGATGCGCATGCGAATGAGAATTTGTTCAACATATTTTTTCCCGATTATCGAATATTTAAAATTCTCCATAGTAATTCCCATAGGTATAAGCCTATTTTGCTTTTGGGCCACCATTAAATCACCACCGAAATGTCTCAATGAACAAACGGGAGTTATGATTTTTTACCATGTTTGAAAGTTGAACTGCCCTACTGTGGCAGCCTATTACCTACCTTGGAGCACCTAAATGACTTCAAATTGGCAGAGGACGTTGCTCTCCTATCACCGGCGCACTTATATGCAGAGCAAGCTCGATGATCTTGCCAATCGCTCCTCGGCGGCAGGTCTTACCATCAACGCCAACAAGACCAAAATAGTTAGACATGAAAATTGTCTTCACTTCCAGCTTTACGGTAGCTGGGCAAGTAGTGGAGAATATTGAAAACATTCTTGTGGTAAATCGGAAGCGCGCGACTATTTTCGTGGGTAGGTCGGTTTTCACGGTTTAGTAAACGATCAATATGCCGACGCGTTTAATATTGAATGACCATTGACGTATGTGCCTTACCTTACTATTCATAATCGTGATGAAAACCGCGAAGTGTGTTTTTACATATATAGTGGATCATATCACCTACCAATGATGGCTCAAAGATCCACACCTTCCTGCCCTACTAACAAATACTCCTTCCCGAGACAACTGTGGGGATGCTGTGGATTCCACGGTTTCTAGTTACAACGGTTGTCAAACTAACATTCCTTCCCTTTCCCTTCCCCGATTACCGTAAGGACGTGGCCGGCGCCGTTAGGGAGTATCCATTAAGTACGTCACGCTAAAATTGGGAATTTTCAACCCCCCCCCCCCCTCCCTCCTTCGGACGGGATTTTCCAATACTTAATACATTGCTTGTCACACTTTCTCAAACCCTCCTCCCCCCTAGGACCGTGAAGGTACTTAATGGATGGTCCCTTATTGACATTCAAATATTGAACTCTCTCTCTGAAGCAATACCTCTCTCTGAAGCAATACCTTCTTGGTGGTTCCGGAGAGACGTAGGGTTTGGCGACCATAGGAATGGTTTAGTGGGTACGAGGAGAGAGTAGTCCTGGCTTTAACTTTTGTTGTAGAAGACGGCCTTAGACCTACACTACCCTTACCTTACTGTTAGGATGTCTGTTGAGCAGATTATCCCCCTATGGTTTAGAAAAAAAAATATTGAACTCTCGAATTGTGCACATTGAGAGTCTGTAGATAGTCCCAAGCGCCATTCATTGGTTCTCTGTGCAACTTCGATTGTTCTGGTCAATCACGATGTGTACTTTGCTTTGCTTCAGATTTGAAGGACTTCATTATAGAACCGTTTGGACGATCCTAAATGTCCCTAAGGTTTGTAAAAACTAGTATACTTCAGATTACTCCAGTAACTGCGGTTGATTACGCAACGTTATTGAGTATAACAGATATGGCTAATGTTATGAGTGTAGACCTGAAGTTCTGAACTGCAAGGTAGTTTGACTGACCTGGAATATCCCTTTAGTGTCTATAAATGACATTGTCTTGTTCGTTTTGGATTGGTGTTTCTCGGTGATATCTTAATTATAAATCACCTTGATATTCTTGGCAAAGGTTAAATGAATACAAATTAACGTTACCCACATCCATGCTCAGCTTTTAGATCAAGTGGTATGTGAATTATTCCGTTTATCCAAATTACATGGTGTTCAGGTTGTGCTAGGTTGTCAATGAAGCTTCAAATACAAATATGTCCATTTTTTCCTCAATTTGCAGCAACTTTGCCGAAGACAGTATTCTGTTTGATCGAATGGGTGAGTTTATACAGCCGCTTCTATGTTGGGGTCATATATGACCCCTCCGGCCCCAAAGGGTTATAGGATAAATTTTAAGGAACTCTTTGGCAAGTAAAAGTCGGAATCCAAATATAATATTTGTATATATAAAATCTGCATAGTCTTCCAGGATACTTTTAGATTTCTCTAGGACACTTCCCATGACTTTTTTGGCGTTCCACGCAGCAAAGTTTTTTTATACTACCACAACGACCTACTTTCACGTATAACTTTTTTCACACGCGTTGGATCACTTTATGGTCTTCGACAACCTTCAAACGGAATTAGCTGTAAATGTATCCCGATGTAGACAATAGCTGAACAACCGTTATGATGCATTTTCAGTCATAAAATCTTTATGTTCTTTAAAATGGTGTCCTTAAATGAATTTAGGCCAACTTGGGCCCCTTTTAAAAAATACAAAAAGCACGTTTGAATTTTCGACTTCGTACTAATTTCCAATCAAATGTCAATCCCAATGCGGAATACGGGGACACAACCAATCGCACTAATTTTTTCACAGTGGATTTGGACACTTCAACGTATCGACAAAGCTTGTTTAGAAAAATCGACTTGCAACCCAGTACAGTATACTACCCACCTTAGGTTGATCCATCAAGGATCAAGTATCTTTTAAGACTCCTCTATACGCGTGTTTGCTTTATGTTGTTCAGTCTTATGGCCAACAATACCAATATTGTTTCAATTGAATGTTTTATGGCTAAGAACCATTACATATTGCCCTTGTTTCCATTATGGTGGTATGTATCCTTGCTTCCTTGAACTGAGAAGCAAGATTAAATGACCTCAACGAACGTCATGTTGCAAGCGAGGAACCTCCAATTTCATCAAATCATCGAGCTGAACTTATGAATATATTTTGCATTTTGAATGGAGACATACAGCATAATTTTAAAAAATTCTAACTGGCATCAACATAAACAATTGAAACATCTAGCTGCACCTGTACAGCAAATTCACAATTATGAGAAATGCCATTCATGCAAGACACACATAATTCTTTTCCGGTCTAGTAGTTTTTCACTCTCATCTGTTTTCCACCGTTCGGATCCCGTCAACATGATACATATGCACAACGGATGCAGCGGTTTACGAACGTCTCCATATGGCCGCCAATTAGAAGAAGCGTTTGTGTTTTCTCGTGAGAACTGAACTTGGCTGGAGACAATGAGAAATGTGATTCATTCGATTATGTTTCCCCGCTGAGATTCACTGCAAAGTGCGAAACTTAAGCGATTTATGGACGTTGTCCATCCACCTGCACGTGTGGAACATACGTGGTGTCGTCTACTTTCGGTTCATTTGTGAAAGCTGTTTTTCTCGTTGCTTCTTTTTTACCTATAGCTAATCTTTACTCTCTTTTGCTTTTTTTTCTGTTCTCATTTCAGCTGGTGAGTTGGGAAATGCAGTTCAAGATGCATTCGTCATCGCGGTTGAACAGCAAGCTAGGGAAAGACTGCAACGCCTGTCGGCTCTCAAGCGGATCACTCCGGTTGACATGTCGCAACTGTCTATAAAGGTGAGTTGATGTTTTACGTAGAACAATGGAATAGAGTTGTTTTTGAATAATATGCGGATCAGATTGAAGAGGCTGTGAGCTACGATGAAATATGTATTTGCGTACTTGGAATGATAAGAATAAGACCCATAGAGCGCCGAACCAATTGGTCAGTGTATGGTATTTTGGGCACTTTTCGCTATAACTCAGTCAGTTATAAACCAACTGACTTGAATTTTGTACACTACAGATGTACAAAAAATTAAGACAATTGCTCAAAAATTAACTTCCTAAATGACCTTCAGAATTATGATTACTCGGAAGTTCTCACTCTCCAACTTGTCACTTTTCTTGAACATAAGGCAAAAGACCCCTGCCTTCCACTCCTCTGGTAGCTGTTCGGTCTTCCAATTCCGGATTATTAGCCGATTCTGGTAGATGGCCAACTTTTCTGGGCCCATCTTAATGAGTTCAGCTCCGATATCATCCTTTTCAGCTGCCTTATTGTTCTTGAGCTGCTGGATATCATCCATAATAGTGGATAACTGACACTGAGGAAGATTACAAGTGGTAGTCGAAATACGCGTATCTGTCCAAGGATAAGCAAAAGATGGATCAAAAGGTATGAAAAGGATTACACTTATTCGAGAATCCATAACTTCCCGCAACGTGGAGATTGACTGGCTGTTCCTCCCTGCTATACTGACGTAGTGATTTCTTCCACTGTCTTTGTTCTCCAAGTCTGCATTCTCCGCACTATTTAGGTGTTTTTCGTAGTTCTGCTTCCGCTTGGTAAGCGTTCCACCAGCTACCGCCTTAAGTTGTCCTCTCTCCGCTGGAAGTTAGGGTCCTAGCTAGTACTGTAGACTTTGGACGTTGGACACAAGTTCCCGGATGAGGAAGGGAATAGTTCAACTCAACTTGCTGTTGGTCGGCCCGCCATTTTCTCTGTAGTTCAAGTACGATTTGGAAGGCCGTGAAAGTAACGGAATCCCACTTGTCCGCCCCCGTACACATACTTTCAACAACATTGTTCGGAGTAATGTCTCTACCGCATATCTGCTGCATATTCGACCTTTGCTCCACGAAGCTTCTTCTATCGACATGCCGTATATCACAAGGGTAATATCATCAGCAAAGCCGACCAGCTTTACGCCCGGTGGAAGTTTCAGCCTCAACACGCCATCATATGCCGCGTTCCACAGCACCGGACCCAGGATGGGCCACTTAGGTAACCCCGCGGTGATGTTGTAGCTCCTCTTGCCTTCCTCGGTTTCATAGATTAGCACCCTATTCTGGAAGTAGCTATCCAGTATCCGGCATAGGGTAAACGGAACTCCTAGATGGTGTACGGCGCACACGATGGCGGTCCAGCTGAAGTTGATCGCATTCTTTACGTCCAGCGTAACGACCACGCGATAGCGGATTCCTGTTCGCTTCTTTTGGAGCGCTATCTTGGCCATTTTGGTTACAGCCCTAATAGCATCCACCGTCGAACGACCCTTCCGGAAGCCGAAGTTGTTATCCGAGAGGTCATCGGGTTTCTCGGTATACACCACCAGCCTCGGAAGAATGACCCGTTCCAACAGTTTCGCGGTGTTGTCCAGAAAGCAGATGGGTATGTATGCCGACACGGGTCTCCAGGTGGCTTTCCGGGTTTGGGCAGTAGAACCTATCTTTGCCTTTCCACCTCTCCGGAAATTCGCCTCTGTCTAGACACATCTGCACAGCCATTCTGAACATGTCAGAGCTAGTCTCGATGGCCGTCTTGATGGCTACTGACGGGATACTGCCAGAACCTCGGAGCGGTTTCGTTATTGCAATCAGCTCATCGTTCGTTACCGGGGCGACCTCGCTTTGGCTGGTTTGGCCATAGGGGATGGGGACCATCACTCAGACGAGGCGCTCCTAACCTGTGCAAGTAAGGGTTGGGGTTGCTGACTAGGAAGCTAAGGACTTAAATGCGGACTATTCTATTCCTTGAATTACGCTGGACCTAGGCTTTATCAATCATAACTTCCAGCTTTTGGTAAAAAATAAACTTTTGAGATATATTAGAATAAAAAATGGGAAATTCGACAATACCAATTGAAGTAATTGAAAATTTACTACTATTCGGAAAAACTTTCCACGAACTCTAAAGTTTTTTTCCAACAGTTCATCCAAATTATTCTCCTTGAATGGAATTTGCAAGTAATGCTATTATTACTCACTTAAAGTGTTAACCAAATAGCTGCAAAATTGTAGGAATAACGAATTAATAAGATAAATAGCTTCTCTGATTTCGATAATTTTAATACATTTCGTGTTAACGGAAGCTTGAGCCCATATATCTAGTATATGCGGTTTGAATCAGAACACGTTCGCCCTCAAGCGTTTTGTTCCATCCTTACTTCCTACATATTTAGAAAGACAATGCCCTATGCTTGATGCACTCCACATCGGTGGGAGTCATCTAGTGCACCGTATGGTATTATCCCGCGTTTGCAGGGGAAATTGATGCAAAATGCCTTTCATTACATTTATTTTCGACATTAACATTTCAGGGCCTTTAATTGTACATATTCTCTCTGCTATAGAGTTTCTGAGTTCGATTCTGGTTAAGTTCAGGAACTTTTTATAATTCAAATAACCATGACTTCTCTAGGAACAGAGCATTTTTGTCTGCCACATGGTAAACGAATGCAAAATGATCAGTTAGTCATCAAATAAGTATGGACGTGCTCGTATATCACAAAACCGGAAATCGCAATTCCATCTGCGATGCATTTCCAGAATTAAGAAGAATAACATTAAAATTTCTCTACCTAGGATGGGTGCGCCTTTCCCCACTCCCCTCAGCACCACGCCTTGGAAGCGCGTTGGATTAGCACACTAGGCTCAACGTTCGACCGTTCGGTGCACTCCACTTATCTTAAGTGCCCGCGTGTAACGAACGAACGAACAAACGAACGACACTCTCGTGATAATGTATTCATAAACCTCGGTCTTCAATTGTCTAGACATAATGAGAGGTTACAGACAAGTATATTAGCGGCTTTCTTGCGCTGTGTGAACGACGACGACGACAACGATTACAACAACAACGATGTGCAAAGGAAAAGGGATTTGGAGTCCCTGGTTTTGCTTTGTCCACGGCGAGAATGTACAGTAAAGTAATCTTTCTTGATTAATTATTCCCTAAACAGAACTATTGATACGTGCGATCGCGATGATAAGAAGTTGTTACAATCAAAAGCAACATAATGTATGTATCTTCTTCGTTTTCCTTTATTTTCAATACATGTCAATTGGATTAATTGTGGAGAATCTAGTTTTGTCTGATATCTTATTTTATCACTGACTGCATTTGTCGTAATCATAATAGTATTAATACTTCTCAATCTTTTTATACTTCTTCTTCTTCTTGGCGTTTCGTCGTTCCACAGACCTGTACGAACACTTCCACGGTTATAAACTGGGAGCTTTCTTAGCATATAACCATTTTCCAAGTGTATGTATGTCATACATGAAGAAACTTTATACTTAAGGCGAAACTGGAAGCATTTC
The DNA here is from genome assembly GCF_035046485.1 of Aedes albopictus. Classification (NCBI taxonomy): domain Eukaryota; kingdom Metazoa; phylum Arthropoda; class Insecta; order Diptera; family Culicidae; genus Aedes; species Aedes albopictus. The sequence continues at coordinate 199,028,044 of NC_085138.1, read as the reverse complement.
CTCTTTTTTTGGTTTTTGATTTTTTATTAAATAACGAAGCAATACTTTCAAAATCGGTTTTCGTGCGCATGTAGAGTATAGATCAAGGTATCTTCTGATTTTTTTTTTTTTTTTTTGAGGTGGAAAATGTTTTCCATTTTTGCAGAAACCATTTTATTGTGAAATTTTGTTTAAAAATGGTTTTTGAAAAAACGAAAAACATTTTCCACCACGAAAAACAATCAGGAGATACCCTGATCCATACTCTATAAGTGCACGAAACCCGTTTTTGAAAAAAGTGCTTCGTTATTTTATAAAAAATCAAAAACCAAAAAATGAGGAAATGGATCCAGTTTCGCCTTAAACCTCAAGCGATCGCGCTGTTGTATTTTGTATTGCTGACTGCACCCCAAATTGGACTGACACAATAGTGTGCACACACCTTCAAAGTGTGATTACAGCGCAGGGATACGTCGGATCGAATTGAGGTCTTCGGTGCACTTATTCCTTGTAAATGGAGGAATAAGTGCCCCGAAGACGTCGAGACGATCCGAGGCAAATGTGCACTTTTATCACACTTTTTAGGCGTACCATAAAAAGTGTGATAGTCCAATTTGGGATGTAGTCTGCAATACAACACGTTGAAAAAATGTCGCTTTATATGTTCAGCATTGGCATGGTGCTAGCGGTGGTGGCCAACCGCGCGAGTAACGGAAGGTTAAAGAAGTCAAGGAAATTTCCTACGAAAAGTTCCTGGACCAACCCTTTTACTGATCAAGCCCGATCGTTAGATACGCATACTGCATGGTATCATAGCTCAAATTACCATTCCGTGGCCACCATCTTGGATTTCAAAATTCAAAAAATCATATCTCAAAAACTAAAAAAACGTACATCTCTGATTTTTTAATATGTTACGCCAAATTTCCTGAATTTTCTAATAAAATATAAAACCAGGGCACCCCTTTGGTCCTGAGACCTTGAAAACGTAAAAAAGCTTATATTATTGCATATTTTTTGCACAAAAACACAATTTGGCTAATTCACCGTATTTTTCCTGAAAACTATAATTCAATAGCTTTAAAAAAAAAAAGAAGTTTAAAATCGGTTCAAAACTTATGACTTTTTGAAAATTTTCAGTTTTTAAAAACTTTGATTTTTAGGATCAACCTATCTGAAAATTGGTCACCCTAATGACGAAATAAAAAAATACGTGTCTAATTATTTTCGAAGAACTGCGAACCCACCACGTTTCACGACAATCAGAGTTGCACTATATCGTTTTTCTATGTGATGGCTGCATAAATACATATAATCAATCATACATACACACATATAAACATACAATTAGACAAACATGCAATCATACAAGCATATGCCACATTCCACGCGTTACGTTTTGCACGAAAATCAAACTTTTGCTTCCAAAAATGTTTATGTTGTTAAATACATGCATCATATCAAACGATCAGATTTGAATAGAAGATTCATTTTATGCTTTCCAATTGGGAATTGGACCTTTGTACTTCAAATAAAATCAAGAAATACAGCGTAGCGGGACACCATTGTAAAAAATGACGAATTCTGACCGAACGCCAAGAAATATGCTATTTTCTAGAAGCAGTTTTGTAAGTTTCAGGTACTATCAGAAGAATATAAGTAAATTTCTTCATTTTGGTGCAAAAAGAATCAAAATCAACAGCGATAGCCCGGAGATATCGTTCAATGACGTTCAGAAACAGTGGAATGTGTCATATAAACATACAAACATATGTACATACATTGACTTTTGTAAGTATTGATTAACAACTCTGCCGAAGACATGAACTATAAATTATTGACCAATGTCAAGATTCCAGGGAAAAAACTTTCTTCAACAAAGTTGTTCATTCTGCTATTTCTGACATTTCTTCCGAAGACACTTATACTCTATAATGCACACGAAAGGCACAGTGGGCCACTTTACTGAAAAAGTCGAAAAAAAACGGTTTTGATCAATATTGTCAAACTAAAAAAAACGAAAAAAATTCGAACATCAGGTTAGCAAAAAATTATAAGAAAAATATTATTCCATAACAAAAATCTTTATAATAAGGAAATTAGAGGTGTTTCCTATTAAAATAACAAAAAAAGGTGATTTACAATTTATTTGATAACTCATGAAGCAGCAGGCGGAGGCAGCTATTTTTTTTGACCAAAACATGTCAATACCACTAGTACGATACTGTGGGGAAAGAAAAGTGGGGTAACTCGGTGATTTTGTTATACACTGGTATGAATCATTTTTTATTGATTTGGACCCTACTTGTTTTTAATTCTTTTTAATAAATACAAAATAATTGTATGTAAACTTCAAAATTATTACTGATTTACTTAATATCAGTTATTGCGCATATATTCATAAAAACACAGGTTAAATCTATTAAATTATCAGTATATGTATAACATATTTTACCATAATTTCAAACTGCGAACTGTAGCAAAAAAATCTAAATATGTCCCATTGTTCTCTCGCTACATTTATCAGGCATATGTTCATAGATAGTCGAACACGTAAAATTAGTTTCGACCACCTTTCGCTATTATATGAGTATATAGGTACAAAGATACAACAATATTATTACTTGAGGTCTCTCTCAATAAAAATCTTGATGTACACTCCCGATCAAAAGTTTAGGGTCACCTCCTCAAAAACATGTCATTTTTTTAGGCTCATATCTCTGCCAATTTCTGTCCGATTTCCAAACCCTTGGTCTCATTCAAAAGATAATAAGTCAAAGTAACTTTGAACGTGATTTAGATGTAACTTTTACAAAAATATTTGTATGTAAACTCAACCCAAAGTTGCAAAAATTTCAAAAAAAAAAAATTAATATAAACTTACGGCAGTGTCGCTGGAAATTGGGTAGACCAAATTTTAAGATGAGAGCGGTAATATAACCTATTTTCTATAAGCTTTCGACTGCTTTTTACCGAGCTTGGCTAAAAATCCAGGAAAAACGTTATTAAGTAAATTGACTCTTGATGTCATCGACCAAAAGTTTGGGGTCACCCCTCAATATGATGTATCAGCCAAAAGTTTAGGGTCACCTTCGTAAAACATGGAAAAGTGATGTGGTGATATCTTCGTCATCTATAGTTCAATTTTAATTCTTTTTGGCTCATTTGGAAGACAATTAACTAAATTTACGTTTGATGTCTTTAATTTAACGTATTCAACGATTTTTATACATAAAACTGTTATGTAAAATTAATACATTTCACTACATTTCAAAAATTGAGGTAATTTTACGTTAAGTTTTAGTATGTAAATTTTAACAAATATGTGTGGTTCAATGTCTATGCAGTAAGTACCATTCATTATGTTTCAAATAAGCCAAGAAGAATTAAAATTGAATGGAAGATGACAAAGATATTTACAAATCACTAAGCAGGTAAGTTTATATGCATTTTTTAGAAAATTTTGCAAATTTGGGTTGAGTTTACATTCAAATATTTTTGTAAAAGTTTCATCTAAATCACGTTCAAAGTTACTTTGACTTATTATCTTTTAAATGAGACGTAGGGTTTTGAAATCGGACGTAAATTGGCGGAGATATGGGCCTAAAAAAATGATATGTTTTTGAGGAGGTGACCCCAAATTTTTGATCGGGAGTGTACATTCATATGGAATATGTTGATCTGAGCAGCGCCAAACCATTTTTATTACAATTGTGCTTCATCACAGTAATTATCCAGGCATGTTACATTAAGACGGGGCCCGTGGTGTAGTGGCTACACGTTTGCTTCATAAGCAGATGGTCATGGGTTCGATCCCAGCCCCGGCATTTACGTCAGTTGCCCTGAAAGCAGCTGACACTGACCCTCTTCTGAGCCCATGGCTCAAATGACCCCGATACTTGGACATCGGCGAACGGCAACCCATAATTGACCCCCAATCGGACTGGAAACAGGAACAACCAACAGCCAAACATCAACATCCTTGTGCTCATCATTCTACCATAAGGTAGAGAATGAAAAGCAGCGCAACGGCAACCAGTACGATATAGTACAATTAAAATAGAATACATTTAGGCGCTGTACAAAGTGTATGTACAGCTTCCAATTGGAATCGCTCACGCAGTGAATTAGGTTAAGTGATTGAAGATTGAAAAAAAATATTACATTAAAAAACAATCGAACAATTGCTTTACACCATGTTTGGAGTTCAAGATATTGATCTCAATTGCCAATTTTCAGTTTTTTTTTTTTTTGTTATTTTAATAAGAAAAACCTCTAATTTTCGCGATTAAAAGAATTTTTTGTAATGGAAAAAAAATCGATTTTATTTACTTAGAAATATTGATCAAAATCAATTTTTTCGAATTTTTCAGTAAAGTGACCCTTTGTGCATTTTGTGTGCAATATAGAGTATAAGTGCTTCGAAAGAAATGTCAAAAATAGTAGAATGAACAACTTTGCCGAAAAAAGTTTTCTTCTATGACGCTTCTAAAGAAATCTAAAACTGATCTAAATCAGTTGCAACTTATCTAGATCAAATATTTTGTAACCAGCTTTTAGCAAAAACTCTTACAAGACACTTCTATAAAGACACCAAAGCTCTATGATGGATATCCAGAGTAATATTTGTAATATTATAGGGTAAGAGGCCATTTTTCAAACATTCGTCGTTTTCAATGATAAACAATCTGATTTGTAAGGCATTGAAAGTGTTGATATCTAAACAATATTTTTATTTATTTGATACTTATGCGGAAACATTGTCTGATGCATTTTCATCAATTTGTAGCGTTTTTGAAAGTTGTTTCGTAAAACGGAAGTGATGCATCAAGGCCATCTGCCATTATATGGTGACGGTGAGATACCACTTAACGGTTCTGTCACATTCGCCCGAAAACCATTCGCCCGAATTCCAAATGCCCGAATGACAAACGCCCGAAAGTCATCCGCCCGAATAGACCATTCGTGAAAAGACCATTCGCCCGAAATACCATTCGCCCGAAAATACCATTCATCCGAAAGACCACTCGCCCGAAAACCATAATAATCATAATAATACTTTTCTGAAATCAATTAAGGCGTCGTCCACGCGTATTGCTTTCTTTGAACATAGTCTGATACAAGACTTATACTGTTATAAACATTTTCAGCAATATAGCTGTGGAAACATTTATTGGAATTGTCCCTTCTTTTGTTAATAGATTTTTCTTTCTAGTTCTATCTTCAAGGAAATTAAATTCAATTTGATGTCATTTGTACCAGAAATTCTCTCTTCTTTCAATCGTGGGCTGTTCTTTTAATTTGTTATTTTATGGGGAACCTTGACGTTTTATTTTTCACAACTTCTGGATTCAAAAGAACAGCTTATTCAAATAAGAATGCTGCATTCTCGCCATTTTGATGCTTTTTTCTGCATCCGTTAGCTCACACGTTTTAATTCTTATGAACTATTGTTCATTTTAACGAAACGTAGTTATTCCGAGTAGATCAGTTGTGAACACTATTAACTTCAAAGTGCTGACTACTCTGCGCTGAACTTTTGCGTTATCCTCTCGATCAACCATGCTATAACAATTATTGATCTATTATGTAATATTTTCACAAGAAATTAGGCCTTCTTCAAAACATAGGCTGTTCTTCCAAACTAAGCTAATACGATTATTATTGGCACTAATCCAGCTGTTCTTGCGATTGGTCGGATACTAAGTACACCATGCGTCTGTCCTTAAACTTTCATCATGACAAACCAGAAAAAAAAACTTGTTCAAAGAAATTGCATGGAATTGGCGGATGACTTTCGGGCGAATGGTCTTTCGGGCGAATGGTCATTCGGTTGAATGGTCTTTTCGGGCGAATGGTCTTTTCGGGCGAATGGTCTTTTCGGGCGAATGGTCTATTCGGGCGATTGGAATTCGGGAGTTTGTCATTCGGGCGTTTGTGATTCGGGCGAATGGTTTTCGGGCGAATGTGACAGAATCCCACTTAACATGGGCAGCATAGGCAACAGCAACCATGCGCCTCCATGTGTTTCTCAATCTTCTTAGAAACACACAGCTGATTACAAAATCATCAGAAATCCACAAATGCAAGCTAAAAACAACAGGAAGTTGCCTATTTTCATTGGGAATAATTTCTGTGAGTTTACCTGCCTGGCCTCCTTAATATATTTTGACACTCTTCACCTAAAGTGATTATCAAATCACAATCAGGAATGATTTTATGTTTTGGCCATTTTACCCGATCGTTTAGACCACGTTTTAGACCACGTTCCCCTATGCCAATATTTCTTAAGGATTTATAATTCCAAATTGGGCTAAAAATAGTTACGATTTAACTATTTTTAGCCAGCTTTTAGCTGAGAAGCAGATTCTTGGCACGTTACGCCAAGAAAAATAAAGAATAAAGTGAATTTATACATTGATAGTAATAAAATAGAATTTTGAAGATGTACTATTATCCCTATTTGATTTCATGATTTTTTTTCTTCTCATTATTGTTTTAAATTCAACATTCGAAATGAATTCACCACTAGACTGAAGATTCATAACAGTTTAACTAATGAACACTACTCCTATTTTTTTTTCTTGCAGCTCAACCAACAGAGTCAAGCCAAAGGCGGTACAACGCAAGATTTGAGTTTTCTCAAGGAAGCCTCGCCAATATACGTAACGTCACTATCGAACAACACCGTCTCCGTGACCAATACTAGCACTACGGTGACAGCGGGAACAAAAACCAACTATTCGGCTGGATCCAGCTCACAACAAGTTGCAACAAATAACAATAATACAGCCAAACCGATAGGTAATGTACCACCTACCGCCACTACGACTGCAACTAATCCGGTGGCTGGGTCGGCTGCCATAAAAAGTGCTCAAAATGTGATCAATGCTGGCGCAAAGCCAAACACTAATCAAATTCAATCAACTGCACCTCAATCCTCCAACACCAGTTTATATTCGAATGTTCCACCGTCGACATCTCGCCAGCAAAATAATCTATCTTCTGTATCTACTAGCATTGTGACACCAAGCGTAGCATCATCGTCTACTTTTAGAGCTACTTCATCTACGGCCACACCCAAATCTAACGAACAACAATTCAATCTCAATAACAACAATAACTCCATCAACAACAACATTATTAACGTGAACCATAGTCTAATAAACAACAACATCAATAGCAATATTAGTAAAACTGGTGCTGGTAACAGTTCTTGTAATAGTTACTACAGTAATCTAACCAATCCGATTATCGCAAATGGTCACGGTCCCAAACGAGAGGTAATCTAATTGCCCCCTTTTATGTCTAACACATTCATCCATAACAACCACGTGCAATTGGGTACCAGATGTCTAATTTTACCCCATTTCTCATCCACTTTCCTCGTGCTTCCCCATAGCTGGCCACACTATCCGAAGGAGAACTCGAACTACAGGAAGAATCGTATGAAACGAACAGCAACATATCACGGGGAGGCACCGAAGTTCTGCTAGGCGACCAGAGTCTGCGACAGGAGAATCGGTAAGTCACCACAGAGTGTGGGAATGCTTCCGTAGCTACCTTAACTAGGGGCATATCTTCGCTGCTGTCAGCTTACATGATGGGAAATTCTGTAACATTTCAAACAAGTGCCTTTTGGCGCTGCTTCGTGGGGAAAAGTGGGTCATTGCTATCAGGGAAACGTGTACAGAAATAAATACGACAAAACAGTACGGTGTTTTTGTGAAAATGGTTTATATTTGTATCCACAAATCTGCAATGCTTAACATGCAACTACACCATACTATTTGGTTCTTCAAATGGGTACAAGCAAACACGTGTTCCAACGACCGAATGCGAAATTCCGATTATAATGTGACAGAGTTTCTCAATGCATTTTTCAAAATCATTTGCTTGGACTATGTTACTTTCTCATAGAGGATAAAATATGTTTCGAAAAATGTACAATCTTTATGGCTGTTTCAGTCATAAACTATTATATGCATCCTGATAATAAAAAGAAAAATATTGCTAAAATTACCGAGTGATCCATGAAAAATTTCCAAATGCTCTTTTGATAACTTTTCCAAGTACCAAGTTATGATTTCCTAGTAGTCATTTGAGTCCATAAAAAACTGTTGGATAATCTCTTCTTTTCGGAACATTTACCAAAAAAAATCCAGAATTTCATAAACTGCTCTATGAAATAATGAAACGGTCCATAGATACATACATTTATTTGCTCAACAGGTCTTACCCAGCTTCGGGATGCTGGGTTCGCCGTGAAGTGCAGCGAGCTCGTGATTCATCCCTTTTCGCCACGCACCGAAAACTTCGAGTGCTTGCAGGTCCTCCTCGAGCATGGCCCATGTCTCGTGTCCGTACAAGACCACCGATCTTATTAGCGTTTTGTACATGGTGCATTTGAAGCGTGGGTGAATCTTTTTAGACCTTATCTTCTTCTTGATCCGGTAGTAGGCACGACTTCCACTGATGATGTGCCTTCGAGTTTCACGACTCACGTTGTTGTCAGCCGTCAGCAAGGATCTGAAGAAGACGAATTCCTCCACCACCTCGACGTCTATCGTAACATTACAACCCAGACGGATCAGGTCTTGTTCCTTTCCGCCTACCATCATGTACTTTGTTTTTGAGGCATTCACCACCAGTCCGACCTTTGCTGCTTCGCGTTTCAGGCGGGTGTACAGCTCTGCCATCGTTCCAAATGTACTAGCGATAATGTCCATGTCGTCCGCAAAGCACACAAATTGACCGGATTTTGCGGAAATCGTTCCACGGCTATTGAGCCCGGCTCGTCGCATCACACCTTTCAGAGCGAAGTATGGCATGAGAGTCCATCACCTTGTCGCAGTCTCCGGCGAGATTCGAATGAACTGGATAGTTCACCTGAAATCTTAACGCAGTGCAACGTCCATCCTTTTTTTTAATCAGTCTAGTCAGCTTCCCAGGAAAGCCGTTTTCGTCCATGATTCTCCATAGCTCTGTGCGATGGATACTCTAGTATGCCGCTCTGAAGTCGATGAACAGGTGATGCGTCCGAACCTAATATTCGCGGCATTTCTGAAGGATTTACCGTACGGTGAAAATCTGGTCCGTGGTCGACCGGCCGTCCATGGAGCCGGCTTGATAACTTCCCACGAACTCATTCATTTTAGGTGACAGACGACGAAAGATGATCTGGGATAGCACTCATATTCCAAATGGTCGCTTTTCTTGTGAATGGGGTAGATTACCCCTATCTTCCACTCTTCCGGTAGCTGTTCGGTTTCCCAGATCCTGACATTCAACCGGTGCAGACAGGTGGTCAACACTTCTGGGCCCATCTTGGTGAGATCAAAACAGCGTGATGAATTGCATCCTTAACTTACCTCAGCGTGGAAGTTGGTTCATTTCTGTCCTCCACTGCACTGGCGTCATCGTTTCCTCCATTATCGTCGTCTCCCGTGCCAACGATCTCCACGCCATTCAGGTGCTGATCGAGGTGCTGCTTCCACCTTTCGATAACCTCACGTCCGTCCGTCAAGAGGCCTCAGTCCTTATCCCTGCAGATTTTGGCTCGCGGTACGAAGCCGTTGCGGGATGCGTTGAACTTCTGGTAGAACTTCCATGTTTCTTGGGAACGACACAGCAATTCCATTTCTTCACACTCCATTTCTTCTAGGCGGCGCTTTTTCTCCCGAAAGAGGTGGACCTACTGTTTTCGCTTCTGTTTGTAATGTTCCACGTTCTGTCGAGTCCCTTGCTGCAGCATTACCGCCCGCGTTACGTTCTTCTCCTCCAAAACTGTTCTGCACTGCTCGTCGAACCATTCATTCCGTCGATTCCACGTCCTCGATGGTGCTCTCGGCTGCATCGTTGATGGCTGCTTTCACTGTACTCCAGCAGTCTTCTAGAGAAGCCTCATCGAGCTCGCCATCGTCTGGCAACGCGGCCTCGAGACTCTGCACGTATGCAGAGACGACATTCGATTATTTTAATCGCTCTAGGTACAAGGCGGTCGCCGGTACCGTACATTCATGATGACGGAGTGTTTTGGGCGCAGTTTGACTACTAGGTAGTGGTCAGAGTCGATGTTGGCACCACGATAGGTCCTGGCAGCAATAATGTCGGAGAAGTGCCGTCCGTCAATCAGAACGTGGTCGATTTGTGATGCCGTCTGCTGTGGTAATCTCCAGGTGTAACGATAAGGGGGACTGTGTTGGAAAAAGGTGCTACATGTGCCCATGTTTTTGGAGGCGGCAAAATCAATGAGTCGTACACCGTTCCCTTTCGTCTGTTTGATATGCTGAAGTTGAAGAATCGGCCCTTGATCCTTATCCTACACATTCTTTCGTCGATCGGCCACCAACCGATCACGAGCCTCTGCATATCACCCATCGCGATAAAAGCTGTTCCCAGCTCGCTTGTATTGCCGCATCTTTGGTAGGTGGTATGATTACCTCTAAACGTTAGCACCATGGATCCTATCCAACACACAGGGCCGGATCTAAGGGGGGCCGGGGGGCCAGGGCCCCGGGCCACCACATTTTAGGGGCCCCCATAAAAACCATTTTTGGTTCAACTATTACTCAAAAACAAAGAAAAACTGTATTGCTCATCGCATTTGTACTTCCGAAAGGCCTTCACAACCGCTCGGGCCCCGGGCCCCCACAATCCTTAATCCGGGCCTGCAACACACCTCCTGCAGCGCTACGATACCGAACCCGCGGTTTTCAGTAGATCGGCGAGTAAGAGGGAGCTCCGAATGAAGTTGAGAGATCGGCAGTTCCACGTACCGGGTTTCCAATCACAAGTCCTTTTTGTTCGCTGGGGAGGCTACTGTTGGTATCTGTTCATATTATTATGTTGATGATTTTCTGTTACAATGGTTTTTTAACGCTGGCTCGTAGGGCCTGACACAAACCTCCTACTTTCCGGAGAACCATAGTGCACAGTTTAGCTTAGAGTCCTTCCCTGGCACTCGAACGTTGATCAGCTGAACCTAACATGGGAATCAGACGCCGTTGTGAGCCGCTCTTCCTGGAGAACAGATGGTCAGGTTTGCAGAAGCAAAACCCCCTACCCTGTCAGCCTACGACCAAAGTTCCCACCGGGGTTGGTTACCCGATCTTCCCTAAGGTTGCTCGTAGATTCCAGCCGGTGCCACGCGGAGGTAGAGATGGAAGTTGCTGAGCAGAAGCTAGTGGATCACAATGGGATCTGAATTGCGCAACATATCCAGCATTTACCGTGACCATTCCCGTACCGCATAAAAAAATATCAAAAAGTTCTTGCGAGGTTTTATAACAGAATTGGTGTGGATGGGATATTATGCTATATAACGTGTTGTTCCCCAAAAAACCGAACAAAATTGATATATAATTTAGTTTCATTCATACTTGCGTTTTGTATAAATAATAAAAATGATAAAATATAAAAAAATCCATGACGGCATGCCATAACACTGCACCTGCGAAATTGTAGCTATTGACGAACGATATCTATCTATATGTTCTGGTGCGGTAACACCGACTGTCAAAGCGAGTCACTACACATAGTGAAGCATACAATCCAACCAAAGAGTGAAACTGTATGTTTATTATATGTGCAGTGCCAGCACTAGCGGCAGAGAGCATACAGGTAAGATACAGTTTCCGGCTTGTTGATGTTTATTTCCTGTCTGTCGTCGGTTGATGATGTTCGGGGAATCTTTTATTCATTTCTGAAATGCGGTACCGTACCACGAAATGATAGTGTTAACCTGCTGTTGGTTCCGAGAGGAGTGTGGGAGGGTCTGTCATTTTAACTTGTTGTGGGTATGATGGGCATTGGCCGGCTTTCGGGTTGGGTCGGCCGGGGATGGGCGGCTCAAAATGAGAGCTATTTTTACGCTTTGGATGGTACGCTTTTGTGATGGTACTTAATGAAATTTGTTACACCCAAAACGATTCCACCTATGGTATGTTATAGTGCGTCGTGTACACGAGGGCGTTGCAAATGGCCATATAATATGATTTGTGCTCTCGTAAAAGCTTTGCTACAAATTGCACGTTTACTACCGAGTACATTAGTGGAGCACTTTGCATTAATTGTAGATTGTAATGTGGAGCTACATAGACTTGTACTCCTAAAAAAAAGTATATCATACCGGATTACAACGGGTTTGGCAATCGATGTTGAACACTCAGATTACTTTTTATCACATTCGACAGTATTCAAAAAGCAGCATACTTGATAGTGTCAATGTCATTACATATACCTATTCGTCATCCGAATACTACAAGTGCTTTCAAGTGCTTTCTCAAGCTGAAAATGAAATGTCCTGTAAAAAATTGTTATGCGGAGGTCGCCATTCAGGCTCACTCTTCACTGCTATCAGATTCTATAACGTGCTTCTTCTTTTTCATTCTTCTTAATGTTACATCACAACTGATGGGACAAAACCTGCTTCTCAGCTTAGTGTTCTATGAGCGCTTCCACAGTTATTAACTACGAGCTTCTTTTGCAACTGCTCATTTTCCATGCACATGTATCAGGCACAAGGATACGCTATGCCAAAGCAATTCAACTGAATTTCCCTTACGAAAATTTTCTGGCCGGACCGGAAATCAAACCCGTCATCCACGGCATAATCTTGCTGAATATCCATACCGCATCGGCTATATGAGCCCTTAAACATCCATTGAGAATGGAATGATAATACCTAATTACGACCTTAAATGTCGTGGCAATGAGCGAACCAACTACACAACCAATTTCAAACCCCTCAGCCCACTTTCGTGGGAAGTTGGTTCAGAACAGGAAATCAAGTCTAAATCAATTAGCCAATTACTTTGGATAAACGGTCAAATCAGTCACAGTGCCTAGCAGCGTACACTTGAGTCGTGCTGGAAAGGTGAACACAGTTCAACGTGCCGAAGTCGAGTCAATCGTCTAATTGTTGGACGATTTTCATTGTTCCGCAACGTCACGATGATCGAAGACCATCCAATCGCATTGATTAGCTTGAATAGAGTTCAAACTGTTCGGTGCTTTCAAGTTGCTCCGAATGTCAACCCTATATGTACAAGAGTATAAGTTTGAGAGGCTACATAAACCAAACACAAAATAATTCTAAAAAAAAGTTACCCATTGAATGGCATCTGGTTTGTGCCATCCGGAGAAGTATCTCCATTCCAGAACTATTGAATACTGAAACGGAATTCTGCTCCATTACGTTAATATTGACATGACCTAGTAAGTACACACTGCTGCTAGCGGTACCCCAAACGGCCATTGGTGGTGTGCGGTGGTGATGTTCTTGAATGGCTAGATTGACATGCTGTTTCTCTTTGACGTTTTTCCCATCCCTTTGTTGGTCAAAATTGAAGAAAATGTTTGCCTTGCCAGTTCAATGCAAAATGAGGACATGGCAGAAGAGTTGATGTGCACATAATACGACGACGACGACGACGCCAATGAATATGCTCGCTCGTGTAGCAGTCAGTCAGTGTGTTGGCGTACTTACCTACCTTCCCCCTTACACACGAGGCTTTACAAGCGAGAAAATAATGACCGAGTATAGTGTGTTAATCTTTCATCGCAACCATTGGTGTTAGGTACACTCCCCTTTTCTGGAATGTCATTGACTTGTGGGCGGATGGAATTTAAAAATAATTTGGAAACTTTATTTTGCAATCAAGTGAATCATTAAAGATTTGAATACCGTTTGGTTATTTGAAAGGTTTCTTAAATTTCGATAAAATTGTATGTACTTAAATCTTCAACCACTTTACAATAGCTGCATCATAGAAATCTTGCCATTGCAATGGTTTGCAATGGTTGCAATGGTTGGTTAAAAAAGATGATTCTTTCAAACTGAGTCGTACACCTGCCAACTCATTTTAGTTTCATGATATTCAAAATGCAACCAATGTGGAAAAGTAGACCATTGGGGCACATAATTGTTCGTAACATAATATAAAAATTATGGTATAGAACAATATAAACATTATTTGATCACCTGTTTACGTTTACTCAAAATCTATTTATATATTTGAAAAGATTTTGGTAAACTTTTGGAAACTTATGATAAAACTATATTGTAGATAGTCAGGAAACTTGGCAGTGATAGCGGACAACTGAACTATCTCGATCTCTTCTTCTGTCCTCAGAAGAATTCCTTCTGGAACGCTTCAGTTTTAGTTGGTACATAGTGGGCAAATATTGTTGACTGCACGTTTCATGCTTCCACAATGGCGGTCTTCAGCGTAACTACCCTAGTCACACCTGGATGAAGTTGAATTATTCGCCCCATCTTCCATTTCATCAGTGGTTGTAAATTATAGACAATGGCAAGAAGGCTCCCCATAGCGATGTTTGTCTACCGACGTCTCCAAAAATCATGCAGCTGACTAACGTTGAACTAGCTGCCAACAACAATTAGGGCGTTTAAGATGAATGAATCAATAACGATACTGGGTCCAGTAAGGGAGCATCCATTTCGTAAGTCACGCCAAAATCGGTTTGGTTAAGTTTCGCAGTTCGTTGTTGTTATAGTACGCAAACTTTTCTATGAAATCCGAAATGAACGAATTGTCCACAGCGATGCAAGAATCGAAAGTTTTTGCATATCCGGTGTAGTTTCATCCGTGGTTGGGCCTGATTTCCATTGCTGTTTGGGGTTTCCAGCCAGTTGAATCCATTCCACCGAAAATCATTTTCCAGGATTTCGTTTGAAAGAATTCCACGCGAAATGAGATCTCCAGGATTAGTTTTGCCAAACACATGAACCCAGTTGTGGCCTTCAATTATAGCCCTAATTTGACGACCCTATTTGCCACGAACGTTGGTTCCAGGTGCAGATTTGATCCACTGCTGTACGCATGTTGAATCTGTTCTATTGATATCATTTTGGATCTCGCTGTGCAAGTAGACTGGTGCACCATAGGCTACCATCGACACATCACACAACCAGTAACTACTGACCGAGCGTCAGTTATAATAACACATAGGACACATTCCACGCACTTCTACACCGCGATTTTTGAACTTCGTCGAACAACATTGCCGGCCTCCTGCTGTCGATTTCGAATCTATTTACACCAAAAAGAAGACAATTACTTAAATTCTTCTAATATTACTCTAAAATTTGAATACTGTTTCGATAAAGTAGCAAATTTCTTGGCGTTCAATCAAATTTTGTCATTTTTTGCGATGGTATCCCTCCTCCTTTTGCCGAAAGTGGGAAAAATCCCTCCCTTGGTGCCCCTTTCTTTGCACGGGCCTGCTTTAGGCACCCTACATACTACTCAAACGGTTTGCCCAACATTAACTCCGGCGCAAGGTTAGTGGAACCAGTTAATGTTTCTGTAACCGTATGACGAACTGCCAAGTCGAGTTGCACCAACATACTTCACCCATTTGGAATCGCACTATGTTTGTGAAACGGTACGATCGGTTCGTCAAACATTGGCTCCGCCCATCGTTGGTTACAGTAAAATCCAACTGGTTTGATTTTTGCCAATCAAACCGTTAACTATCTTATCGGTTTGACAAACTGCCAAATCGGTTCGTCAAACAGCATCCCACATGGTCGAACACAGCACCAACTTAACAACCCATCTGGGGGCGGAGTCAAAGTTGGTTAAACAATTTGAGTAAGGCACCCTACACACTACTCAAACCGTTTGACCAACATTGCCATCGCTCCCAGGTTGGTCGAACCAGCGAATGTTTCTGCATCCGTATGACGAACTGCCAAATCGTGTTGGTTTGAGTAAAATCAAACTGGTTTGATTTTTGCCGTCCAAACCGTCGACCGTCAAGTCGATTTGACGAACTGCCAAATCGGTTCGTCAAACAGCATCACACATGATCAAACTTAGCACTAACTTCAACACCAACCTGAGGGCGGAGTCAATGTTGGTCAAACCGTTTGACTGGTGTGTAGGGTGGCTTACACACAACACGAGCGGTAGAACGAAGATCACTAAACATAACAAGGAATCAAATTAATGTCGTTTGGCACGATGGCATTTGTTTAAATCTAACTTTTTGCATTGATTTCAGATAGATATGTTAATATTAGTTTATTCTTGCTTGTAGATAAAATGTTAATATCAGCCCCTGGCCCAACCTTATTTCCTTCCCCCACTGGAAGGAACTGAAAAAAGCTGTGATTTGCAGAACGATATACACTTTTCGAGAACGAAAAAACTCCGGATCTACCAGCTCGACTTCTTCAGGCAGATTCCACCTGATGATTCTGACAGAAGCTTTAGAAAATGGTGACGGTGTCGCCAAATCGAGATGGCGAATGTTTCTCGCGAGGTCGTCCAACAGCGGTAGTCGATGAATTAAACTCGCTGCCGGACGCTTATCCAATCCTTCCGATCACTGCACTCCGCGTTTCCTCGGGGAATGGTTCTCAGGTGGCACCTCTTGTTCTGATTGATTGTTTGTCACAGCTTCAACACACTATTTTTACTTTGTGCCGGTAATATACTCAGACACCCTACTTTTACGTACTCCATCTGTGTGTGAAACAATAATGACCGACTAATGTGTTGGTCCTTTCGCTCAAACTGTCATACGCTTTGACAGCCACCAAAACAACGTGGAATTTGAGAGAGGAGAAATGCTCTTACACACATCAAGCCGCTGAGTGCTTCTTGATAATGTTTTCCGGAGGGATATCTGAAAAGGTCGTGTTATTATGGCATGAATATTTGAGATCAAGAACGGGAAAAGGAATATAACGGTTACTACACCTAAGCCATGCTACATTCACAGACAAACAGACGTAACACTCTGATGATTCCCATCGTACATCAATTCAACGGTCTATTTAAAAATTTGATAGTTGGCCAACTGACCATCCGTGGCGCTCGCATCGTTTTTGCTCGAGTTTGACGTTTGCCCACTACCGCCATCTAGTTGATAGTCGGCCAAACTCAGTCCTTTTAGCATTGGGCGAACATGTTGCCGTGACTATGATGTGAATCGAAAAATGTTCGAAGTGTTACGTCTGTTTGTCTGTGCTACATTGTTCTTGGTGAAGTCCGTGGACTTGGGGCTGCTGGACCATACTTAGCGCTACAGTCGAATTACCAGCCTCAGATACATTTTCTCGCGATGTGAAGATGAACAGAATAGTTATTTTGCATTGTTGGACTCGTTGTTTGGAAGCATGGTTTCAGCTTCTCCTATGACGTAAAGTCCTATCTCATCTCTGGTTTCACAGTGGTTCCAATATCTGGATATGCCGTTGGAGATCCAATCCAATTGCAATTTCCAAAAAAAACCTGGATTCTGAAAAAAAAATCTTGGAGTAATTTCTTTGGAATCATTGGAGTAATCCTAGTGAAATCCGTGAAGGATAACAGATGATATTCCAGGAGAGAAACACGGAGCAATACCTGGAAAAAAGTTCTGGGGAATAGTTAGAGCAATTTCTGGGAGAATCCCATCAGAAATGGCTTGAATAATTCTAGCATGAATTCTAGGGGAATTTCCAGTGAAAACAATTAAAAAAAAAATTGCCACAGGAATTCCAGAAAAAAACACAGGAGAAATTTCTTAAGCAATGCCAAAGGAAAATCACGAGGAAACAAGATAGAAACCATATGAGAAGTTCTATTGGGAAATTTATAGAGAAATTTCGGAGAAATTCCTTGAGAAATTCGTGGATAAATTGTTGGAATAATTTCTGAAGAAAATACTGAAGGCATTTTTTAATCCCTAGAGCGATTCTCCAAGAAACTCGTGAATGATCCTCCGATAGAGTTTTTGGATAAATACTAGCAAGAACTCTCGCCGCAATTGTAAGAAATTCTTGGATGAATCTACTGTAGAATTACTCGGGAAGGAATTATTAGGAAAATCTATACACAAATCCCTGTAAAAGTTCCTGTAGAAATTTCTAGTACAATTTCGAGATAAACACGTTTAAAGTTTCGCCCTTTGCCTTTTCCTCATGGAAGGCGCGCGCTACGATGGGCTGTAACATTGGTTCTAGTCCTGCAATCTTTATGATATTTGTAATGTGTATTGTCTAGTCAGTATACTTTCAGATTCTGCAATAAAAATGTTTGATTTTAATTATCCCCGCAAGGTATGTTACCCCTTAAAACATCCCAAGAAAAACAGAAGAAATACCTGGAAAAAAATTTAGGGTCATATTTGAAGGATTTCTTATGAAAATCCCTGGAAGAATTCTTGAAAATTAAAAATTTCTGAAACATTCTAAGCAAGAGCTCGTGAAGGAATCGCATCAAGAAATTCTTTAGGAATCCCACCACGAATTCTTGAAGGATTTCCAATAGAAATACTGGAACAAATCTCAAGAAGAATTTGTGGTGGAATCTCTGAAAAAAGGCCATGCTATAAAACTCTGGAGTAAAATCACTGCAAGAATGTTAATGTTGCAATGTTGAATGAAACAGACTTTTATTTTTTTGTTCAAAATCTTGGGCATAATCGAGGGTAGACAAAATCGGACACCACTGCACTGTTTTTGAATCGATTAAAAAGTTATTGCAGTTTGACTCAGATGAATATCTATTAAAAAACAAACAAATATTTAGTAGTGTGTATTTTGAAAATGGAAGAAAAACATGCCTTAGTTAAAAGTTTTAGAAGACGTAGTTGTTTGCTAAACACAGTTTTAGTATAGACTGTTCCTGAAATTATAAGCAAAACTTTGCAGCCCTGCCATTTAGGAACGAATGCAAGAACAATCTTTATTTTCACACATATCCTAGCCTAATATATTAACAGCAAATACCTGCTAACAAACGATACATCTCAATCTTGTGGCAGAACATTCCTTGGAGGTAACTCAAGAGCATTTGGCACAAATCGCACTGATTTTGAAAAACCTTGTTTAACAATGCTTCTTTTATGTAAAAAAAATACACAAGATAAAAATTAAAAAAATACATTCATGAATGTTAATATACGCATCTACAAGACAATCAATAGTTTTAGTTTCAAATATAGACTTTTGGACCTAAAAATTCCCTTCAAATTCAAAAATAATGCTTTCCAAAAATATGTTTTACAACAGCCGAAGCAAATTGTAATAGTTATTTATGTAACGAGTTGCAAAAGGTTGATTTTTTCAGCACGAGTCGTACATTTAAATACGAAGAGTGCTGAAAAAATCGAGTTTTGCAACGAGTTCCATACAAAATTTTATGCAATGATTTTTTTCATAATGCAACCCATTTGAGTTGCATAATGTTCATAATGCAACTCACACAGAAAAAAATGTAATTAAAATTCAGCGAGAAATCATGCACATAAAGGGAATGCTAGAGTTAGTGCACTTTTACATGACATATAATGTAAAATTACATTACCATCGTGTAAATTTCCGCCAAACATCGCGTAAACCATCATGGACTCCAACCGGTTACATGACTATTAGCGGAAATTTACACGATTGTCACGTAATTTTACATGATATCTCATGTAAATATACACTAACTCTAGCATTCCCTTTATGTGCATGATTTCTCGCTGAATTTTACATGAATATTTTTTTCTGTGCTGAAATGAGTTGCATTATGAACATTATACAACTATTTTTCATTATGCAACTCATTTCAGTTGCATAATGAAGCAGTTCAGAAAAGTTGGCCATTACAATACCAAAATAAGTAATATAAAATATAAATTATAATACTGAATTGCATAAAAATTATATCATATCATGTGTAAAACTACAATTCAATTGAAGTAAAAGTAAAAGCAATGCTTAAGCTTCATTGTGCGTATAGTGAAAATTTTTTATTGTGGTAGGAACATGTTTGAAAATTCCAAAATCTTTGGGCTCATTCCTTAAAAAATAAAAAAGCCTAAATTTTCAAGTTTTCTCAATATTTTGAAGAGCCCGTAAGCACGAGAAAAATGTTATTTTTAAAATAAAACTTCAAACAAGTATCTCAAAAAACATGTTTTTGAAGTGATCCCGTAAAAAATGAAAAAATATTGCAGTATATGAAGTTGACATCAATATAAAAAGTGGTTTGTTCAAAGAGTTAAAAAATTATTTTTTGTTACAAACATTATGGATATAAGAATTTGTTTTAATGTATAAACTCGTTACAGATATCAAAGAATATATACTAAAAATAAATATACAAATATATAAACATAGTTGTTTTTTAAGAAAATCATTATTTTCTCGCTATGCGTATATTATTATTATTATTATTTATTATGTGCTTATAATTTCTGAAACAGTCTATAGTGGAATCATGGAATATTTGGAAAGCTTAATGATTTTTATAGGATTATACAAAATTAAAGGGAAATCAAAGACAATTTTTGAAAACATGTAATGTAAATCTGCTTTTATTGAAATTAAAACAACATGTTTTGTCGATGTAACCATTTCGATACGTTAGTGTAGAATTAGCACACTGTTAAAATACACATTATTTAAAAAAAAAAATCATTTCGATACATAAATAAACCACTGGTTTATGCAACTGGTTTAAAACCAGTTTTATGCAAAATTGTTGAATATTGCATTATAATTGTAAATTGCAAATTACTCCGTACCACACGGTTATTTAAGCAAAATCAACAGTCTACTGCATTACTATTCTATGCACAAATGCTTAATGGTTTTAGTATGGTACAGAGCAAATAAAAAATATGTTGCTTGATAATTGAAATTTAGATGCAAGGGATACATGCGATTCCCTTTTTTATCTATCTGTCGTTAACTGTTAATTGATGATCTTTCTGCCGCTACGTGTCAGAATGCTACGCGGATTTGTCACCAAAATTAACCAGAATTCCTTGTTCAATAAAGAAGATAGAACACGCAAATGTAGCAAAAGCCACTAACGTCGCGTCGTCTTACTTACCTTTCGGTAGCTTTTCAACCTTCTTTGTTGTTCAATTCTTCATTAGAATCTATCCTCTACACATGCTGAACCTGGTGCTGTCGATAGAAGAACTTACCTTTCTTCCGCCAGTTTCTCCTGCTCAGCCCCTGTCCCGAATGGATCATCTTCATTGGATATCCTTCTTGTGTAGTGTGTAACTAAGTCGCCTGTTGTCTTCTTTCTACGTCCATTCGTCGGCCGGCGCTCATCCATTTATTCCGAACAACACACACCTTCTCATCGCCAACAACCAACGGTTTGTGACTTGGTTTGAACGCAAACAGCTAAAAAACAAACCGCACCGATGGATGATGGTTTAAGGTTTCTTCTCGGTCGGTAGGTTGGGTGAAGCCTCCAGGTTCGGACGGTGTAGTGCGGGGTTTCCCAAACGATGATCCACGGACCCCTTGGGGTCTTAACACCAGGCAAAGATGGGATTGTTTTCTTTTTTGATAACAATGGAACCGTAGTATGGGTATAATTTTAAAAATATTAGCATAGGCGACAGGGTGTCATACTCTACTCATTTTTCATCGTTTACCTTTGTAACAATTTGATTGAAAATTTTGAAAAATTTGAAAAGTTGAAAAATTCGAAAAATTTGAAAATTTTGGAAACCGCTGGTTCAATGAGTCGTCTTTCTCGCTTGCTGGTTCCGAGCGAGCAGCAACAGCAGCAGTTGGCTGAGGCAGGTACTTTTTTCCGGCGAACCTGCCAGCCCGTCATCAGTCTTGGAAGAAGAATGAAAGTGAACGGTTGAATTTCTTCACGAAAGCTCGTAACGTCGTCGTCGGGCGATTGGCGGTTAATTTATGTTTCCCAACGTGTGTAATGTTGAGTCGTACGGTGTTGTAAAGCCTTATGTTTAAAATAGAGCCTCTTCAGTGATTGGTAAACGTATTGTTTCCTTGTGTCGTGTAATTAGTTTCGGGTTACGTTTTTGTTGATCACGTTTTCGAAATGCAAACATCGCGAACGCACACTAGAGTGAGTCGTCTGCTGTTTTGATCGTCCAGCCAGAAGTGAATTACCATTGCGCCGCCCGAGGAGAGGGGAAAGAATGATGTACGATCAAATGTCCAGCAAAACCAATGTCAACATCGGAATAGTGTTTCACTTGTTTTTGTTTTACTGGAGGAAGATTTACCTTCTAGTGTCACAACCATCCGTCCACCGACATGTTGTGGCTGGCTACTGTTGTTGTAACGAGGAACCGTGGAGCATCATGGCATGAGCGAGCGTGGAATGCCAGCCAGAGAGCACGATATGAATCTGGCAAATGCTGTTTCTAGAGTGTGCATGGAATCGGATGTATGTATCTTTCGTTTGTTCGCCGCCGTGTTGCGGATGCATAATTATGAAATATTTTCATAAATGCCCGCTTTCAGGGAATCGCTGTTCCGCCACCGTTAGGTTCAGTGTAGGCTCAAATGGTGTGGCAGACTGCAGTTTTAGCGCGCGGAGAAATTCAGTCATGCTATCGGCGAATCGAATCGTTACCGCCTTGGGCCGGTCTGCCGTGCCAAAAGTGCTCTGGTGCTGCTATTACCCGTCATAGGCGTACTAAGGAAAAGGGTTTAACTCTATTGAATCATAATTTTGGGTCTTTTGTGTGAACGTGTATGAACGTAACTTAGTCGATCCGATTCTAGTTCCGACATGTGTGAACGAGTTCTGATTGTAAGCAGTTGCCCGTTAGATTGCACACATAGTTTTTGGTGTCATTTCAGTATGTCTATAATAGATGTATTGTTCTTCATTATAGTTTCTTTTAATAAAAAATTTAATAATCCATTTATTACAATTTTTGAAACTTATTTGATATTTTTATTGCGGATGTTATTATTTCGTATGAAATTTTTGCAATTTTTATTTCAATTGTTAATTTATTTGTTTCATTTTAACGTTAAGAACATTGTTTAAATATCAATAACTAACAGCAAATTTAGATGTGTTTATGAAAATTGTATTGTTTAATGTACTTTACGATCCTTTTTTCATTGGCAATAATGAAATTATTCATGGGAAATTTGTTACTGATTTGTGGGGCATTTAACTAGCTGTCATTTGTTCTTTAAAATGTTCTTGACTTTTGAAATCATTCATAAATCGAACCAAAAACGTAATACCACAAAAACTTACGGCATGTGATAGTAAAGCCATTTTTCCGGAACCCAGTAGCTTTAAAACATTTTGAACTGATCAATAATTTAAAAAATTTTGTAGGGAAAACCTAAATCCTATAGTTAGTCCTGCCAATTTTTCAAGATAGTATTCTTAGACATTGAGAAGGAGTAACAAAATAATTTTACTACCAATCAGCGGAGAGCGACCCACAATTTGAGCAACGCAGGTTTGTCCCTTTCGTGACGGACCATAAAAGAATGATTATCTCAAATTTTCTCTTATGAACTCAACGTCCTCTAGAATAAAACTTTCTTTACTTCGGCTACTTTATCCACCTATGCACTTTCTGGGGTCATATTAGTACCAGCACAATTGTGCTGGTCCGTCCTCAAGCCGGTCGATGTTCTCTAAGTAATTGCCAAAAATTGCTTAGGCGTTTTACGGTACAGAAGATTTATTGTAATTATTAAATCACTGCAAAGTGTTAGTTTGTAGAAATTTAGACGTATAATTTCAAATCTAGGAACACGAGATCAGCTTGACAGGGTTTTCAAATCATAGAAGTGAATGAAAAGAAGATAATAAGAAAAGCAAATCCCTGTTCCAATCTCATTCATGATTTCGATAATATGGAGTAATATTATTCACCCAAGTATTCGAAGTTCTTTCAAAAACTCGTACAAGCTGATATCGTGTTCCTTGAAATGAAATTATTCGGCTAAGTTTTTACAAACTATCACTTTGTAGTGATTTAATAATTCAAATCAATCTTCTATACCTTAAAACACCTAAGAATAGGCAATTTCCGATGGAACTTGGACCGCCTTGGGGACGGAATAGCACAATTGTGCTGGTCCCATTTTGACCACCCAGAAATCTTGTGCTTTTCAACAAAGCACTACTTTTTCTTCGCCGTTTTGCAGAACTACTCTTTTTCTATCGATTTTTATCTCTGCATCCCTGGATTCAACAAATATTTAAAAAAATACGACAGATAAAACTTTTTCAACCTCTAGGGTGATTGTTTACTTTTTGTTTAACTTATTGTGGCGTTTTTCATAAACAATTCCAACCAAAGCTGAGGCTCAGAAATACAAGTTGAAGTAATAACTCGATCATAAAAAATATTTACATCACATATTTTGAGGAAAAAACAATTGAAAAAAATGCGTAAAACCAATGTCGAAAAACAGCACGATTGTGCTGGTTCGTCCCGAAAGGGTTATAAATAAACAAAATATCGGATTAACCTTATTGATTTAACATTGTTTAACATATTTTTTGAAGAATAAAAACCCAAAACTGAGTTTTGCCTCTAATTTATTAAACAATTCGATACTTTGCTTCCATTTATGTCTTAAATGTATCTCAAACCCTTTAAAGGCCAAGAAATCTCACTTATCATACATAAACACAGGAGTACTTTTGAACTCGTTGAGTTGAAGAGTAATGTTCACGCTTAAATCGGAATAGGAAAGCCTCACTGTAGAATATTGGTAGCAGCTTTTAGCAATTGTCGGCATAATTGCAACTGTGAAGAATTGGCGCGAGAAACTGTGTATAAGTATTTGTTTGTATGTTAAGACCTACATTCTGTATCGTATTCCGTATTCCTTTAGTCAAAATACTGCAATGTTTGCTCATCTAATAATGTTTGTCATAAGTAAGCCTATAAAACCACCATAGATAATAGTACCAGATAATAGTCCTTGATATTTGTAATACACAGTCAGACGCGCCACAGTTTCCGCTCACAGTTAGAATAAATCGTCATAGTCGAAATTACGTGTCGTTTGTCTAAGTTAGAAATACAGTCCACAGTTGAAGTCAATCAAGTGTTTCAAATATACATCATAGTTAATTTAGAATTCTCGATTATCTGTTCCATAAGAAGAAACCCCTCTCGACAGTGATCCAAACCTACAGACACTATTATGTGCGACAACAAGTAACTTACAGGCCCGGATTAAAGATTGTGGGGGCCCGGGGCCCGAGCGGATGTGGAGGCCCTTCTGAGAGATGACCAAAAATGTTTTTCCTTATTTTCGAACAGTACTTGAGCAATATGAAAAATAAAGCTAATGTTAGCAATCAAAAAAGGTTTTTGTGAGGGCCCCTAAAATGTGGGGGCCCGGGGCCCGGGACAGACTTCTTCCTAGCAAATTTTTAGCAAAACATTCTGAAATTGTGTGTCTTAAACTGCAAGGCCGAAAAAATCTCAAGTACTTTTGGGATTCGTCTTGGAGCTGCATTCTGGGATTTCTCACAGTGCTTCGGCTGAACTCTCCCCCAGATTCGCCTTCAGAAATTCTACAGGATTTCGAACTGAGCGTCCTCCAAGAATCCTGCTGAAGTCTTTCTGAAAATCTTTCTGGAGTTTCTTCTATGAATCCTCCAGAATTGCTTTCTAGGAATCTGGCAATCCTTCAAGTATTCTTTAACCCTCGTCGTGCATTGGGGTCATTATGACCCACAAACGTGCACTAGGTCAGCGAGGTGAGCGCAAGCTAATGCACGAAGAAGGTTAAAGACGCAATCCTTCAAGGATTCTTTAAAAACCATTTTTTAAAGACTTCTTTCTAGCAGACTCTCAGGAAAACATTCTGAAATAGTGTATCTTAGACAGTAAGGCCGAAAAAATCCCAAGTACTTTTGGGATTCGTCTTGAAGTTGCTCCTGGGATTCCTGCAACAGTATCCTCCAAGAATCCTGCTGGAGTCTTTCTGAAAATCCTTCTGGAGTTTCTTCTATGAATCCTCCAGAATTTCCTTTTAGGTATCCTCCAGGACTTCTTCTGGGAATCTGGCAATCCTTCAACAATTCCTTCTGGTAATATTTCTGGAGTTTCTCCTGGGGATCTGTCAGATGTGTCTGCTTAAATCCTCCATGAGTTCAATCTGCAACTGCTCCAGGAGTTTCTGCTGTTAGCCCTCCTGGAGATTATTCTGAAAATCTTTCGGGTTTTTTTCTGGAAATTCTCTAGAAATCCATCTTAAAATTCTCCAGGTGTTCCTTGTGGGAATCATCCAAGAATCACTTTTGAGAGTTTTCCAGGAGTTAATTTTGGCATTCCTTCAGGAGTTTTCCTGGGATTTCTTATGAGAATTTCCCAGCAGGTTTTTTTTTTGTAAATCCTCCAGAAGCTCAGTCGTGGAATATCTCAGTTTTTCATAATCCTATTAGAGTTCCTGTGGATTAATCCTGAAAATTGGCGAAGGAATATCATATTAAGCTCTTGCAGAAATTCACAACAGAACTTCTGATGGAGTTCCTGGAGAAATTCCCAGATTTAATCCGTACAGTAATTCCTAGGGAAATCCCTCGTTGGCATCAGAGATTCCTGCAAAATATCTTCCAGTGAATTTTCCGGAATTTATGTTTTGAGTCGCAAGCTTTCTCCCGACGATCCTCCTGGGATTTCTTTCAAAGGTTTTCAGAACTATTTTCGGTTTTCCCGAATACTTTCACCCAGTTCCAGTTTTTCTAGGATATTTTTCCAAAGTTCCTCTTTGACTTGTTTTTTTTTTTCTTTTTAATTTACATTTAATCTAAATTTCTTCCAGGAGTTCCTCACACAATTATACCAGAATTCCTTCTAAAATTTCTTTGGGAATTACTTGTAAGGGCTCGAGTAGGTTATATTAGGAGGT
The DNA here is from genome assembly GCF_035046485.1 of Aedes albopictus. Lineage (NCBI taxonomy): Eukaryota > Metazoa > Arthropoda > Insecta > Diptera > Culicidae > Aedes > Aedes albopictus. Next base: position 199,001,424 of record NC_085138.1, on the reverse strand, counting down.
ATTACTAAAAAAAAACCATAGAGAAAATCGGTAGAACTCCAGAAGTAGCTATTAGAGAAATCCCAAAAAGGAAAACCGGGCAAATTTACGATAGGGATTCCAAGAAGAAGTCTGGAATCAAAATTGGGAAAACTTTCTAGAGTAATCTCAGGATAATCCATGCAAGAAATCACGGAAACAACAGCGAGGAAAAGCGTGAGATAACCACTGGAAGAAATCGCAGGAAGCAATAGCATGCGGAAAACTGGCATTCTTTGTCTAAGGTAATTCAAAACGAAAAGGTTTTCTTTGCCCGACTTATCGACTTTTAGGCATTTTTAAAAATTCGTCAGTTTTCCGATCGAACTTTTTCAGCAATAGCTCCTGTAGAGATTCAAAAAGGTGTTCCGATAGACATCCTGGGAGAAGTTTTGTGTTTAATTTAAGGATTAATCCTTAAAACAAACACTGAGAGACATCCTGGGAGAAACTCGTGAAGAAATCCCGAAAAAAGCTCCAGAAGAAAGTTCAGGAAAATCTCAGAAATCCAGAAATCACAGGAGGAACTTTGGGAGAAAATATGTGAGGAACTCTGAAAGCAATACTAGGAAAATTTCTGAAAGAATTCCCGAGAGGGATTCAAACAGAAAACCCAGGAAACTCCTGAAGATACAGGGCCCAAATATTTGGTATAGGCAACTTTTATTTCTCTCACAAAAAAGTTCAACATGCTGTAACTTTTCATAGAGTGCATCAAAAATTCTCAAATTTTGACTGTTTGTGAGTGCTGTGCTCATCCCTTGCGCACACCTATAGTGTTGATGTCCGTATTCAGTGAGGAGTGAAGTGAAGTGCTATTACCAGAGGAACACATAAACCATGCGCAGTGGTGTAACCTAATACCCAAACCAGGCGTGCTCGAAATATACACACGAAAAATTGATTATGGAATTAGTGAAACAGAACACAAAACAAACGTATTTAACGAAATCAATTTCACGCACACTGACTGAGAGATTCAAAACCGGCGGCGGCGATAGCTGTCGGTTTACTCATTACGGTGGTGAGAAACGTGGTTTCTGACCAGTAAATATCAGCCAACAACCCATTCGTTTTGCATCCACGATTTGTGCATACCAATCGTATCATTGTGCTGGGCGTACACTACTGCGACTGACCGGACTATGCCGGGCATACGTAATTCAAGCCGAGCCTTTTTGTGCAATCGGTGCATTTCTAGGGTCCGTGAGGTAATTTCGAGGCACGGTTATTAATATCATTTGCTTAATGCGTTTCATCCATTTGCTTGTTAGGATGAAGCCTCTAAATATTACCCATATGTTTAGACTTGTTATAATCCGCCCATGCATTGTGATCGATTATCTTAATTATCGCTTCGATGTGATTTCTATGTCATCTTTATCCGTTCCATATATCCACACCGTCGTCCACTCTCTGGGCCAATTACGAGCAACGGTGACTGACCTTTCTGAGCGTAACAGGTTTCAATTATTTCTCCCATCTGCGATATCGAGCCCAGAAAATGTTTGCTATTTTCCACGCCTTTCCACCAATGCATCAACGCGCTATGTATGGCCAAGCCCAGGTCCAGCTGTGTCCGAGCCGCGCGCGCTAGATTCTTTGTACCTAGATCAGATCGGTGTGGCTGAGTGCTGGTGGTGGAACGCAACTGGTTTGGTTTGAGGTTGCTGTGGAAGAAGGCTTGCCAACTGTTATGTTGCCAAGAAGCTGTTGGCGATTGGAAGAAAGCGCAACATTGGCAATGAACCAACAACGGTCGCGGTTTGTTGATGGCCGCTCCTCTGCGCGCCCCAGGCAGGTTGCACTTCTGTGGGTACGCGTATATATACACGATACCGCACTAGACTAGAGAGAGGCGCGCGCGCTCTTTAGAAGCGAAGGCGCGCGAGAAGTGCAATTTCCTGTGAACCGTTGATTGGGGCGAGGTCGAAACTGTACCATCTCTTTGCAAATCTTTACTTCCGATTCACGTGCTTCTCTGCAAGTTTTCAAAAGTGGCCAATGATGAGGAATTTAATTGCCGAAAACACTTCAAGTGAAGTTTGATTTTTCCGAAATTGGGAGAGAAATGCATTCGAATTAATGGTCAATTACTGCTACACGCTCAGAAAATCGTTCTGATAAACGTGAACAAACAATCGCGAATATGAGAACAAGCAAATATACACCGTAAACTGGAACTAGTTCCAGCTGTCAATATGGGCGTTCTCGATACCGTGACATCTAGTTCACGGTGTACATTTCTTATTGTTGTTATCGTTGCTATGCATAGTTCCCGTTTGTTCTCGTTGCCGTGATTGGGAGTTCACGTATATCGGAACGGATTTTTTTGCGTGTATACGTTTCCTCTGCAATTATTGTTTTTCCAAGAATGTGGTTTTGCTTTCAGAAAACGCAGGCGACAATTGTAGAGTGCAACCATTTTATGTTTTCAATTAATTCAGCGTTTTAAACAATAGATGCAGGGATTTAAGCGTTTACTGAATTCAGCTCCTGGATTTGAGTTCGACGAGCAATAATTAACTTTGATCTAGATTTGGCCAAAGCATGTGCTTCAATGCAGCCTGGCAATTTAAACAGAAGCATATTACTTGATCCATTACGTGCTGCTGAAGTACTGATTGCCCTCCACAAATAAAACAAAGATCTCAACGATGCAGTGCCATCCACGATAGCAAAACTGATGTAGTCTAAGCTTACGACAGTGGACACTAGTTCCTGCTCGACCTTCGAGAAGGAAGCCATCAGTGTAATATATGCTCTCTGAAAATCTTCTCTTTAGATAACCAGATAACAACTCATCCCGAGAAGGAATTTCGAGGAAAATGTCAGATATGAAAAAATTCAAGCAATTGTAAGATCTCATGAAATAAGAACAACTTTGTCCCAATTTACCAAAAAAAGGAACAACGAGATGTGTGCTAATCTGCTGTTCACAGGAGTTTCGTCTAGTCGAATACTCATAAGTTCAATTAACAGAAAGTGCTTCTTGCTTAAGAAGAATGTATTGTAGGGCAAAGAACTTGCGTTGTTGACAAGCACACATGCTCGAGGCATGACACACGTGAGTTCGCCAATTTATTTTTGTTAAAAGTAACAAAAATAACAAACATTTACACAATTACCTAACTAGATGGGCATTCCTCTTACGAAAGCAAGTTTTGACATTTCAAAATTTGGCATAAGTCTTCAAAGATAGATTGTTGGACTACAAAGAACAGTATGATGAAGATTGATCTGAGATATCCTAATCGTAGCCACTATACAAGCTAGACAGGATCAGTCTTTTTACAATAACAGCACAAAAAAGAACAGCAGTGATAAAATTAATCCAGTATCGGTTGAAGAACGCCAGAGGTAAAATATACAGAGCACACTGTGACATACACACACATGTACACATAATCCCACGATTATCAAGCCTTGAGTTTGAGACTCAAGAAGGATAACTGATTATCTTAGAGAACATAAGCTTAGCTGCACCATTGCTCCAGTTAGCTTTGTATGGGCAGAATACTGTAGAGGGCGCCTTAGTACACAGGTGCGTTATCGGTGAGGTTTTATTAGGCCCCTTAACTATTCATTCCATGAATTAGATCTTATCTGTTTAGTGAACTCCTACCACCGGCGGTCCGTTATGTTATACATATTTAGCTTATTTAAACAACTTCAGTTTTGATTTTTAAGTTATAATTCTAAAACCCTCCCAATTCCACACCTGTTTTGCCCCAGAAAAAATCAAATACACAAAGAGTGTGTGTTTAATCACGCTTCATTCTACACATATTAGTGAACCCGCTTCACTCGACGGTAACATAATGCTGTCCGGCACGTCGCGTCGTTTGATCGATAGCAATTCTGCAACCGGTGGTAGCATTCCGTCCCGGCTCTATGCACCACACTGAAGTAGCAGCTTTTGTCAGTCAGTCAGAGTCAGTGCTTCCGTTCCGCGTTGTCCGCGCTGTGATCTGCACTAACCGGGGGCACACATCACGACACCAGTCGAGTCAGTGCAACTGTCCAATTTCCTGACGCTGGCCGACTGCCGATAGTCCCTTTCGAGCGCCGAACTAAATCGTGGCGAGTGTGATATGTCTTTCGAAGGCAACTTTCTAACCGATCACTCTGCAAACTATTAACGCCAATGTGATGTAAGTTGAAATTGGCTTCGAAGAGATGAAAGCCATCTTAGGAAGTGATACAAATGAGTGCCTGTGGTGGACTTCGACGACAGTCGCAACCCGGAAATCGTTAGATGTTATCACTAGAAGTAGCAGTGAAACTTGAATGGAAGTGAAATATGCATCCCGTCATTTGTGGGCGGTTATCATTGACGAGAGGGACTTTCCGGGGGGTCTGTCAGATAAATTTATACAGCGCATTAGTATGCATTGAAAACATTGAACATAGTGTATTAATATTATTTGTGTTTCTAGAAGGAATTATTAGGAGAAAGAGAGGCCAAGTATGTTAAAATTATGAAAAAAAATATGGTACCCCAAGCAGCACCTGCAACATCATCCAAAATGTGGCTTTTTATGGCTTTGGTCTAAATGAGTTGCACTAAAAGCACAAGCACACGCAATTTCCATCTTGTCAATTGAGTTGCATTCAAACTCCGAAACTCGTAAAGTTGCGGCTTTGTTTCATAGAAATCACAAAATACGTCATGTTTGACATGGATTCGTGGAGGCGGAGCTTACATGTTCCTCGCAAGTGATAATATAGTTAACTTACATTAAATGTGCTATTTAAGCATGCATGAAACATCTAATTCTGGATTGTTTGTTCATATTAGGTTCCAAAAGTGTTGCGGAAAACTTGCGCGTCTTGTAAATGTCAAATTTGACAGTTCTCTAATTTGTGAGTTGAGCAGCACTTCTCTCACAAAGCTCTTGGTGTAGTATGTAAGGGGAGTACTTAATACTCCTGGTGTCCATGGTTCGAGTCTGGACAAAATCTTTTCAATTTTTTATCATTCCCTCTCGTTTATGTTGCATAACTATTCAGAAACTGCACTTTTTGGGTTTCAAAGAAGAAGCAATTGTGTTCTGTCGTTTGTAATACGGGAAGTGAATAAATTGCACTAAGTTTGCTGTGACTTGGAAACAAGTCGTTTTGCTTGGGACATTAAGACAATGTTTAAATTTGCACAATTGAACAGTCAAACTTAAAATTGAGTATATTGACGTTTGGTTTTGCAAATGTTTTTTTTTTTTATTTGAATACAAAAGTGAAGAGTCCATTAGCCGTACAAATGTATTTGTAATTGTAGCCCGACATTTATCCAAGGTACTCACGTTGTACATATTGGTTATTTGTTGGGCTTATTCGACCGAATATTTCCCACAACAAAAAATAAAATATTTGCTATATTTTGCAGTTCTCAGGAATAGTTCTATTTTTTCAAAAACTGTAATAGGAGGCGATTAATTTTGAATTCTTTGTATTCCTTCGTGCATATCTTGAAACGCTAAATAAACCGAAAAATGGTTTATATTTTTCCATGCTTGATCGTATTATTCAATAAAAACCGAGTTCCCAAGCAACACACATGTTATAATAGAGTTACGACAGCGCAAGTTTTGGTAGCAAAGAAGTTTATTTTACGTAATTTTAACATTGTGTTGAAATAACGTAAAATAAACCTCTATACAATCAAAACTTGCGCTGTCGTAACATTTATATAACATGTGTGTTGCTTGGGTTTTGTCATTAATTATAGGACAATTATTTGTATTTCAGAATTCAAAACTAGGCCAATACAAATATTTAATTTGTAGTATGTCACCCCCCTCTTCAAAAATATAAAATTAAACAGCGTAACAAAAATCAACTTTTGATCTGTCTCTGGAGCAAACTTATTTGTCTCTGACAGATTTTAGGTCGCTGAATCCGAATCCGGGCTCAGATTTGCTCTAGCACGTCAGAATTTTGAGCTATACCCCAATTTATACGGTAAAATATGCGATTTTAAGCTTTTTTGACTGCCAACCATTAAGCATGGAAACATTTTTTAAGCAATCAAAAGGTGAATTGGTCAATTAACATCTAAACTAACGACTCATGCAAAATATTTTGTTTTACCAAATCGAATTTGATAATTTTAAGCGATTTATGTTAGATACGATATTTCCCATACAAGTCACCCTTCAAAACTTGCATGCAAGTTTAGATACTAACAAAAAAGCTTAAATCTATCAAATTTGATTTGGTAAAACGAAATATTTTGCATGAGTCGTTAATTTAGATGTTAATTGAGCAATTTACCTTTTGATTGCATAAAAATAATATTTCCATGCTTAATGGCTTGCAATCGAAAAAACCCAAAATCGCATATTTTACCCTATAATTTGGGGTATAGCTCAAAATTCTGACGTGATAGACCAAATCTGAGCCCGGATTCGGATTCAGCGACCCAAAATCTGTCAGAGACACATAAGTTTGCTCTTGCGCCAAAAAAATGTTGCGCTGTGTTATTGTAGGGGTGAAATAAAACATGGCGGCCTATGATTCTATTTTCAATAAAAAAAAATGTTTAAATAGTTGAAATTTTTTTTTTCAATATTGGGTATAATTTTTAATTTTTCAATCGCTTCTTTTTTGTTTGTTCCTTATTTTTGTACCCCCCCTCTCGTACCCCATTAGAGGTCTAGGACATCTAATAAAAATAATATTTGCATCGGCCTTATCACTTAAATATTTCGAATCTAGATTAGGATTAAGATTAAATCTAGTGTTTAAACCATTATTGGTAGGAAACTTTAGCGGGATCATGTCTAAAGTCATGATTGCTAAAATTTGAGATTTTTTTTTTAATTTTTACGTGAGCCACATTTTTAAGTCGAGAAGATTCAAGAAGTTTACAAGCATCATCCTAAAACCAAAATGAAATCATTTGGCTGTACAGAGGTCTCTTGGAAAAAAAAGTGGTCATCAAATTGTTCCATATGTATTTAAATGGTGTTCAATATTGCAGGAAAGTTGAAAGAGAGTTAGGGGATTGGAGGATAAAAGGTGAGACTACACAGAGTTTCAGAAGAAGTTTCAATGGGTCCTAGAGAGAATTTAGGGTGGTGTCGGGGGTGCTTCAGACAGCCTTTGAGAGTTTAAGGGTAGTGTATAATTGCTTCTAGTTAAAATGCACATTAATAAAAACAAAAAAAAAATCAGGGGTGTTTTAAGAAAAGAAAAAAAAACTTTCATCGATCCATTTAGAAGTTTCTACAGGGGTTTATGCAGACGGCTTGTTTTTTTTTCGCAAAAATACATCTTTTTTTTCCTCAAGCTACCTAAAATATTTGTACAACAATCACAGCAGAGATTAAGTTTACTCTACAAAGTTGTATATACTGTGAACAATTTAGCGGTAGCACTTAAGTTATTTCTGAGCTGCGTTTAAAATTTCAGAGTTATCGGTGCTCTTAAAGCCAATATACAGCCCTCTAAACTTGACCATGACGAATGTGTACTTTATTCTTACCAGAGCTTACCAGTACTGTAGTATTTTTTATCTTTTCTTCTTTATCTTTCATTAAAAGGATGAAAAAGGTCACTTCCCGTTCTTAGCCAGGGTTAAAATCAAAGTTGTTTAATTCCTCAAAACTATTTACATAGGGAATCGCGCCACTTGGGCGGTGGTTCTATATTCGTCTGTTTTCCACTATAACTCAGTCAAATGTGAACCAATTGACACAACTTTTGGAATGTGGTGAGATAGGGATAGTATCTACCCGAGTACAACATTTCAAGTCAATTGGTTCAAAATTGACTGAGTTATAGTGGCAAACAGACGAATATAGAACCACTGCCCAAGTGGCGCGATACCCTAATGATTCCTTTAATTTTTATGGAAATATTGACAATAAATTGAAAGTTTATGTAAAAACAAGTTTTTCACATTTTTTTATGTAGTATCTAGGCAAAATGCGGCATCATCGTGATATGAACAACATGAAAATGTTTCACTCTCGTTGTGCATTATCTTTGCTAAAATATGGAACGTTTTTCATGGATGTATGCCATCCGTGGAGATCTTCATATGCATTTTTGTTAAATTTTAAATATGAAAATTGGGGTGTATTGGGTAAACAAGGTCATTTCTCGTGGTCTTCCATGGTGTAAATCTTTTTTATTTCGTTTCTTAAGAGTAATTGGATCGTGATTGCTCTGATTTACATGTAAACTTCGAAAACACTATGAAAAGTTATGAAAAGAAACTAATATCAATCGATTTTGAGGTATATGGGGCAAAATGGGACTTTATTGTGCGCTGGGTAACACGAAAACGTTCCACCCTCCTTGTGAATCTTCTTTGCTAAAATATTGAACGTTTTTCATTAACGTAGATCTTTAGTGGAGAACTTCAAATGCTTTTTGGACAAACTTTGCACTGAAACATGAAAATTAGGGAGGATTGGAGCAAAATAGGCCCCGTGCCGTATTCATGAAGGAAATCAACTCAATCATTTTTTCAACAGTGTTTGTATCATGATTGTCATGATTAGCACGGAAACATAGAAGACAGCTTGAAAATCTATGAAAAAACTAGTGTTCCATATTAGATAAGTTGTATGGGGCAAAATGGGGCATTACAGTGATCTAGACAACACGACAATGTTGAACTTCAATCGAGATCAATCTGTGCTATAGTGTTTAACATTTTTCTGGAATATATATCGGCGACAGAGGTTTATCTGCACTTCTTTGTTAATAGAAATAGTGCAACAAACGGAAAAATGGGGCGAAATGAGACATTTCCTGTACTCTGCACAAGACAAGACCACCACCATTCAATTCCTTGTCATTTTTACATAGAAATAGGTATTTGATGCGTTTCCAAACCAGCGGCTTCCAAAAGTTGCGATTTTGGAATTATTTTATTCCAATGTGGGTTGCAACAGGACTTCCAGGAAAATTTTTATATAATCTCTGAGGATTATTTTGATACAATCCAGATTTTTTTTCTAAATTTTCAAAGTGATTCAGATGGAAGTCCAAACACATGGTGAATTGAATCCACTGAATATTTTCAGCAGGTTTTCCAGGAAAAATTCAACAGAATACTAATAAGAGTTCTTTTTATTTAAAAAAAATCCTGACTAAATCTTGAAAAGAATCACTCCTGAATTCTGTAGAGTATAGCGAAAAAAGTTCCAACAGAACTTTTAAGAGGATTCCAACAGAATCTCGAGGAAGATTCCAACCAAATCTGTTCGGGATCTGGAAATCTGAATCTGGATGATGCTACTAGAGTGCTGAGCGAAATTCTGACATACTGCTGAGAAGAGCTTCGCCAAAGTTCTCTGGAAGAATCAAACAGAATCTTCAAATGGAATCCGATGGAATCCTGGAGATGATTCTGCCAGCGTTTTGAGACAAATCCCAAGATAATTCTGAATTCTTAGGAGGATTAGGACATGACTCCGAAGAGGATTTGGGCATAATGAAAAAAATTCCAACAGAATCCTGAGGAGAATTGCGACACATTCCTCAGAAGTATGATTCCAGCTGATTCCTGAAAAATATTCTCACAGAATCCCGAAGACAATTCTGACAGAATCATGAAAAAGATTCTGATGGAATTTCAAGAAGAATTTTTCTGAGGGAAATTCTGACTGAATCCCCGGGACAGAACCCTCAGGAGGCTTTGAACATAAACTTTGAAAGGGTTCGATTGAAAGGGACGATTCTAGCAGAACCCGGATGAGGATTTCAACAGAGTCTTGAAGAAAATTCAGACAAAGTTCTGAGGAAAATTCTGCCTATTTTGGACTCAGGATGATTTTGACAGTTTTTTTGTAGCGAATTCCAACAATATTCCCAGGAGAATTCCGATAGAATCCTGAAGAGGATGCTGACAAAATATTGATAAGGTTTAGGACATAATTTCCGAGATAATTCTAAGAAAGATCCCGACTAAGCCTTCAAAAAGATTTCAACGGATACAATTCTGTGTTGGGATATTCAGAAGGTTTCCGGCAGAGTTTTGAAGAGAATTAAAGTTTAAAGAGAATTCTGATAGATTCCCAATATAATTCTGAGAACATTACGACAGAACTTATTAGGGTTCATTGTGAGTCGAAAGACCAAAACTTCTAAAACGACTTCAAACCGAAATATAACCAATACAGTAATGTTCCGATTTTATCGCGCTACTTTTCAAAAATTCTTTTCAATATTATACAAAATCTATACGCATTTTCCAAATTTTTAACGTCGCAAAACGCGGCTTAAACATTAGTCTTGAAGAAGAAGGGAAACACTTGCTCTCAAATGTAATGAAAAATGAAGGACTGACGCGCGGACGGCGTGATAAATTCGGAACATTACTGTAATGTTACTACAGGTTCCATAATATTTCAGAAAATTTCTACATCTCCCGTATTACCAGGATTATGTCTACAAGTTTAATATCAAAACTCAAAATAATACTGATACTTCTGTAGGAGGTTTGCATAGCCAAATTATGTTAAAAATGCAAGTAAAACACTTTCCAATATTTTTTGAACAAATCGATCATTTTTTTATTTCATGGAAAATTCCAGTTGAACTCTGTCCCATTTTCAATTGATTTTTTTAATTGATTTTTTTCTTTTTTGATATTTTTTAACATCCATTCAAAAGAAGTAGCCTCCAAATAGTGAATGAGTTTAAGGCAGAAATTTAAGAAGCAAAGCTCAGTCAGGATACACTTCATTCTTAAAAAATGAATAAATGAAACCAAATTAGGAAAAACAGTCAAAACTCGTTCAAATAACTCATGCATTTTCATTAAACTTTCCCAAGTTTACCAATTCAATTTTTTTGTCAGTTGTGTCCCCAAATATTTTCTACAAAATTTGTGGAATCTTTGCATGACAATAAAAATATCACTGGACTTGTCTTTAACAATTATTTAAAAAAATGATGGAAATTCATTGCACATTTATTTTTTTTTTCTAAAAAAAACTGTAATGGAAATCCCTCCAGAAACTTGTGCTTAAACTTGAAGAAGAAATCTGTTTATGATCTATTCAAAGCATTTTAACAAAAAAAATCTGGTTTTCTGCCACTACAAATTTGGACAGGGCTTCCTGCTGGAAATTCCTCTTTAGGAGCCACCATTAGTAAAATTAGAAATCTTCTTCAAGAATGGTAAGAAAAGTTTCCCTCTATTCCAAAAGCAGTACCGTTAAGGTTTATACTGGAAAACTGTTTATCACAAAGACATGAAATCGACAACTAAGCTATTTATTTAAGACAAACAGATTCGAGCATTTCTCAAGCATGTTTAAGAGCTTTCATACTACTGAAAAATTTATGGTGTAAACCATTGAGGGATGTCGAATGCAATTTGCATTGGAATGAAACTTTCCAATGCCTTTTTTTAAAAGCAAAAAATAGCTTCGTGTGAAAAATACAGATTCTTGGTGAAATCTTTTCAAAAGAATATGATGAAATTCATGGACAAATATCTAGACTGTTCCAAAAATTCGAGTCCTACCTTCCAAATACAATTGCAGATCAATAGAGCATTTTTCTTAGAAATATGGGGCTTTTAAGGAATTTGAAAGATTTTTTTATCATTTATATAAAATGATGCACTTTTACAAAAACTTCAACACCTTTTCGAACAAAGCTCTCTTCGTTTTAGCAATAAAATACTACACCATTTCATACGATAAAACATTGCCTATTCCCACCGTTTCACTAATGAACGCTTTTCGCGGCACCATTACCCTGGTGACTGCGCTGCTGACCGGCCCCCCATATCAGTGACCAAACCTGACCAGATTGAATGATGATGATTGAGTGCCATGCCATGAGTGCTCCGGATTATACGTTCTCTTCCTCTCCGGTGTGGTGTGCAAATCTCATGAAATCAATCCAATCCGTATTACCTAACCATCGTCTCAACAGCAGTAGTGTGGCCTCCTTCGGACTTCTTACCTTGTACCTCGTCAAGAAATTCGCACAGAGTGAAACTGCCAAAGTTGGAAGAAGATAACACAGTGAAGCTACCTATAATGTAATGAAAATGAAAGATATCGATATGCGTGAGTAATTACTTTCAAAAAAAAAACTTTGTGTGTGCGATGAGTGGCGCTGCTGGTAGAAATAGCGAAAAAAGTGCATTTGTGAAGTGAACGGCGGCAGAATAAGTGAAGGCACAGGGCTTTTTAATGCAGCGGAAGACCGAGGAAAAGTTGCATTTTTCGTTCGTTTGCAGCAGGTTGGCTGGAAGGCGGCTGGCGGTGTTTGCTGCTGTGCTGGTGGTGGTGGCAGTGGTGATGGTGGAAACGATATCATTCATGATTAGCGGCGAAGAAAAGGAAAGTCCATAAGAAGCTTGCAAAGGTGCAACCAGTTAAAGGCAGAGAATTCCGCGCGTGCATTAAACAAAATAGCAGTAGGGGAAATCGTCACGCCAAAATTGTTGCTGCTGGCGTGGTTGGAGCACGAAGCTGAGAGGCACGACGACGGTGCGAGTTCCATCATTATGAGGATACTGAAGAATTGGTAAATTACGACATCCTTAATTATTATACGAAGATATATGCATGTTTAAATTATGGTCCAAGTCTTTTGGAGTTACATCAACTCGTCTGGTATGATGAAACTGCACATGCGAGCAAACCATTTTCAGTGACACATTGAAGGTGAGCAAAAGTGTAATTGCTTGTCATAACCATTAACCACGGTGCACTATGCGACCATGGCAGATGTATTTTATCAGCTGTGTTAATAAACGAGATGAAATCAACGATTTTAATTTTTGATTCAACAGTTTCACGACTGTGCATCAATGTCATACAACTTTTATTCAATTTCCCCTAACTTTATGGATTTCAACTGAGATAGGAGAAAGTGTGGTGAATACTGCAATGATCAGTGGCAAATATTCGGCAGATTTTTATTAGATCTTTTGCGATACTGCTGAATTCCATTAAAGATTCCTGAGAGACTTGTTAACTTTGACACAGCACTATATACCGTAATTTTCGTAACCGTAACCATATGTCAGCTCCTCGATTGCACTATATTAGCCGGAGGCGTGTTTTTGAGGGGGCTGGGAATCGAACCCGTGACCATCCGCGTATGAAGCGAACGTGCAGCCTCGAGCCTTAGTAAACTATAGTTACAATACCATAAATGGATCTCTTCCCCGAGCAGAAGGGCATACCCCACAAATACCATGCGAACATGCGAAGAGCAACATGTGCTCTAATACCTAAAATTGTTATTGCTGCGTTATTCTACGAAATGTTATGAGAACATCACAATAACAGTTGGAGGTATTTGAGCAGAGTTTGGTATTGATGTAGTATTTGTTGGCTCAGCGGTGAAAATAACCGAATAACAAGATTTGTTATTACATCATGAAGTCATCGTACAAATGAAACATTTAATAACAAGAAATGTTACTAATTTGTCATTCAATAACTTTGGGATAACAAATACAGCATTTGAAATTTTAGGTATGCATTCATTATTGAAATAACAAGACTTGTTATTTTCTAGGTGTTATTTATACTAAATTTTGGTATTCGTTTTTGTTATTTTGCCTCTTATTACCACCTAATGAAGGGCATATCAAGGTATGGTAGTATTTAAGATAAATACCCTGATATGTTATTCACTTGTTATTTTCTTCTGCTCGGGTCGGAAATCTCAAGCATTTCTAGGTGAATTCCTTCTAAAATTCTCTGCAAAGTTCCTTGGTTACATTACCAATTCCATGTTTGATATCGACGATCGCCATGACTCAAGAAAAAAACCTTTTCAACAATTTATTTATTAATTCATCATTTTCCATAATAAGTAAAAAGTACTCCAGATAAAAGTTTTTTTTTTTCATTTGGTATATTCCTTTTCTTGGTGTAACGTTTTCACTGGGACAAAGCCTGCCTCTCAGCTATTCTATGAGCAGTTTCATAGTTATTAATTGAGAGCTTTAGCCTTATACTCTGAGAAGAAAAAAAGACCGATTTAGCCATAAAATGATTAAGTTAAATATAGAATACGGTCGATAAATCAGAATCTGATATAAAAAGAACACGCCGCGATATAGGCATACCCCTATGAACGGAGTGCGAATTCCGAAAAAGCTACCGATCGATAGAACTTGTGATGAAAACAGAACAATACATAGGCAGTCGGGTGCCTGAAACTTTTGCCAGTCTTGGTAAGGTGGTATAAACTACCAACCAAGCAGGAAACCAGGGACCCCATAAAATTTTACTTCACGAATAAAAAATGCGAAGCAATAAGAGAAGTAGAGGAAGAAACATCACTTGATTTGATTTTTGCCGTAAGAATTGCACATTACTGTCTACTGGAAAGATGCATGTGATATTTTGCGATTCTTTTGAGAAAGACTGCAACTATGTATTTGTCCAACTATTTATGATTTTTTTTAAATTTTAACTCCAAACTGATTACAACTAATTCTTATTCGTGCGATTCCTCTAGATAATTTACCAGAAAGCATGAAGAAAATCTTCGACTGAAATCTAGAGGAACTTCAAAACATAATAATTTGAGAAATCAATAAGTGTCTGCTTGAATTGATTGTTTTTTTTTTCTGTCTAAAGCTTTTGAGTTTTTGAAACCTTTTCAAGAATTTTCCAACAAGCTCTTGGAAGAATTTGGATAAAAGCACTAGACTTCACCACTGTTGTAGTCTTCGCCCCTGCATACAAATTCCATTTTTTATGTACGAAGCGGCGAAGATTAGAGCAGAATTTGTGGGGGGGGAGTCTAGTGTTTTTAAACTAATGTTTTTTTTCGATATTTTGAAGTATTTTTGGATCTTTTGAGTTTTATTTTACTTAGACAGCTTACGACTTTTTTTTGTCTTTATTAAAGAGATTTTCAGCCCTAGGCTGGTTCATCTCTGAGCTTACGACTTACTCAAAACGAAGAACGACAAAACTGTTTAAAGTTTTGTAGACGAATTTAAAGCAGATTATTTTTAAGAGTTTCAGTTCGATTTTTTTTTTTGAGTTGAGAGATTTGCTTACTAAAATATGATGAATCCATAGCAAAGTCCTGAAAAAAATATGGATTCATTGAGAAATGGCAGAAGAAATTTGTGGAGAAATTGGATTCCTGCTAAAAAAAAATCGGAATTTTCTATTAGAATTTTTATGTCAAACTTTTGTGGAAAAATTTTTGGAGAGGTCGCCAGAATTGACCAGCAACTTCTCTCTAGATTGCAACAGGAATCCCCTAGAAACTATCTTTGGATTTTGGCCCCGGGCCCCCACATTTGTTAATCCGGCCCTGATTGGGAAGTATTTCTATTGGAATTACTAAATACATCTCTGACATTTCAGAATAAACTTTATAAAAAAATCGCAAGCTGTTGAAAAAAATGTATAATTCTTTAATCTGCAGAGAAACCAAACCAACAGAAACCAAAAAATGCTTTTAAAATATTTTGTTAGCTGTTGCACAGAATTTTCATCGAATTTTGTCTAAATTTTCTTGTTTTCGTGCTTTTTATGAAAACGACGATCTTTACCATAAATTTCTTCAAAATTATTGCCGAAAAACGTTGTACGTCACTTTCTTGATATATGTGGAATAAATTTAGTGCTTAATTTCAGAAATTTTCAAATTTAAATGTTCCAAATCGTTTTGTTTAGACTTTTAAAATGCGCATATATAAAAGTTTGAAAATTCTGTGATTTGATATATTATTCAAATATTTCAATCTAAGTTTTGCGCTGCGGTTTGCTGAAGGATTTTTTGATTTCAAAATAGCTGGAACAATTGACATAATACAGAATTTCATAACTAACTACTTCATTGTTTGTTTGATAGTTCTACATTGCGCGGAAGTTTTAAAATACGATTTCAAATATCCAAGCTATGTTTCGCCTTCAAATTCCAGCAGAATCATCTTTGAAAATCACAAATCTTCCCCTGGTTGGTTCTGTAGTTCGAGGGACAAAAGCATGGGTATCTCACAATTCAAGACTCGAGAGTAGTCGGTTTGATATATATTCTAGGGTTCATTCAAATATTACGTAACGCCCTGGGGTAGGGAGGGGGTCTAGCACCGTGTTACGCTTCATACAAAATTTCAAAATTTTGCATACAAATGTTTTTACGTGGGGGGGGGGGATAGTTTCTTAAAGTGTCTAAATTTTGCGTTACGTAATATATGAATCAACCCCTACGAGAGGACAAGGATTTATTTACAAAATTTGAATTTATTTTTATTTGAATCGTAGAAGAAGAAATATGATCTGTTCTATCTCGGGATTCAAAGCAGACAGAACAATTTCGACTTCTGCTAAATTTTGCAGAAAGTGCACCAGGCAATGCACCAAGAGGTTTTCATCTCCGCTGAAAGATGGTGCAAGTTATTTAGTACAGTTTTAAATTGCTGTATCTTGGGATCCAAAACAAATACAAAATATGTCTTCTTCGGAAAACTTCATCAGGGGGTAAAAAGCAATTTGTACATCAACTTTTCAGCGCAGAACGTCTGTTGGGTTTTCCAATTTGTGCTCTTGAAAATTTGGAACGTGGCTTCGACATATCCCAAGTAACAATTTCATTGCTGATTGGTTTTCTTTGATTTTTATTAGGGTTTTATTACAGCAATAATTAAAACTCAAAGTTTTATAACTGCTTTTATGAAAACCATTGAGAAAATGTTTTATAGTATACTTGAAGATATGCATAAAGACAGATTTTAAGAGTAAACAAAACTTTTCGATATGTAAACCTTCTGGCAATCATTATTACCACAATAAAACTGTTGAAACTCTCAACAGATGGCGATCCGTTCGATTAGTAACGACATCTGTTGGTAGAAATGCAGAACTACGTCTAGGACTAGGTTTATTGTGGTCATCATAAAAGTAAACTTGCTTTCGTTTTATTTTCGCTGATTATGGTTGTCGCCATATTGAAAAATTAGCTAACGTGAATGGAAAATAGTTAATTTTGCGCAAATTAGCAATGAATTGATAGTTTGCCACCAGTTCCATAACATGCTCACATAAATAAACTCGCTTTGCTGAGTTTTCTTGTAATTCGAGATAGTTTTACTAAATAAACAAATTGATTTATTTCATTCCAAGATGATAATAATCACTATTTTTGAAGCGCATTAATGTTATGATTCTGCAACCCCAATATTCACGGTAAAATTGAATGCGCATAAGCCTGCCAACACAATAACTACTAAAATATTACTTTGAAATGACTATGACTTCTACTTACGAATGATGTATTGTCCTGAACTTTACGTGCCATCGAAGAAGCTTCTCTGCATCTTGAGCTGTCAAAGTTTTTGTAGAAAAAAAAACAACAACAACAAACGAGAATGGGAAATTTTTCAACTAGGTTTCAAAACGGTTTTATTGCTACTCTTAATGCGGTTTGCAAAAGCTCTCCGAGAGTGGTCCACTTACCCGGAAGATGCTCTTAAAGAGGTTTTCAAAAGGTTTTGATGTATATATCAGTTTTATTGCAAGTTTAATAAAATTGGTCATGAAGATCTCTTGTAGAGCCAAACAAAACTTAAAATGTTACTTGGGATCTTCACCTTACAGAAAACCAAACGGGTTGACCGGTTTGCGAGACTTCGGTACAGTTGTAGTGAAATTCTTTATTTTAATTTCGATATGCAACACATTCATTATTTTTTATCACACGCTGTCATATTTTTTTTTTTCATTATCCAGCTTTATTAGTATGCTAGCATGCTACTCAAACGTAAATGAAAAGAAATCAACGTCCTTCGATGGTCCTTTGTGGCGATATCCTGATATATTTCAAACTTCTGATTTCAAAGGCATTCCATCCTGGCCGCCTACCCATTGATCCGTTCGCTCCGTTTTTACAGTTGCAGGCAAGCCAGTTTTGTCGTTCGCGTTCGTTTTCTCCCCTATGTCCAATCGCTTTTCCGGTCCATCGTTTTTATTTTTTAGAATGGGGCCCTATCTTTTCGGAGTCGGTGTCGCTTCTTTCCTACAGCGGTGCTTTCTTTCTCACCAGCGCGCAGCCAGAAGGATGTTTGTTTATTCTAGTGATTTTGAGTTCTTTAATCCTGGCGATGAAGTGAAAACCCCCCGTTGAGCACTGAGCACAGCGCTGTCTACCAGAATGGAGTATAGAGTTACACTGTCGTCATCGTTGTCATTTGGATGGAGAGAAGAGGAATCAATGGCTTTGTTTAATCCGGTGCTACGGTTTACACAGGGAAGGACAACGTGAATTGCCAGTAGGAATTTCCATTGTTCAGTGTTTCGTTTTTTACTATGATGATTTGAAAAAAAAAATATTTCATTGGAATTTACATGGAATGGAACTGTGTAAACAGAAATACTTTCAGGCGCTGTACAAAGTAGTACACTGGTCAAAAGTAATCACTCACGTTGTGCCCTATTAAAAATCGAATTGTACATAGAGCTAGGTTTGGCAGAAAGCTATAAAACTTTCATCAATTTCAGGTGTTTATTTATGTTTCCATATCTTCTTAGCTATATGTAGTATACTTATGGATTTTTCAACCTCGCTCGTGATAGTATGGAACTTATTGATTACATTAAACTCTATCACATTTAATTTTTTTTACAATTCTGTCCAATGCAAGTTTATATCTCTGAAGAACATTTTACGATAATTTTCGTAGCATAAAAACAATTGCGAAATCCATTTCCAAGTCAATCAAACAGACAAACTGACGTGTTCTTTGGTGCGAAAAGATAAAAAGCAGCAATTCGGTTAATTTTGTGAATCTTCATCCAACTCCCCCATCGACCGTTACGGTTCGATGCGGAAATGAACCTGCCCGCCATCAGTCTTCAGTCCGCCACATCACTATGTCGTAGTGAACCGGACCTTCATACTCAACTCCCAAGTCAACGGGAAGAACACTGTATTACCTGTACCTACTTGCAGCAATCGGTGATGTGGGAGAGGAAAAGACGTTAAAAAATATTTATTTCCCTCACTGACTGGGTCTTGCGATCTTCACACACGACTCAAGCACAAAACAACGAGACCTAAGCCAAAGGAGGAGACCCAAGACAAATAATTCCACCAACAGCGCGGTCATAAACGTAGCCATCACACGGTTGAATGCAGGGAAGAGAGGTTCAGAATACAACTTTTAAGCTTGTCCGACCATTTCAACGTGGCTTGCATTGCTTTGCTATCTAATGTTCTAACCATTATTCCGTGTCTTCGGGTTATTTTACCAATGGAGGTGCATGGCTGCTCTTCTTTATTGGAGACAAATATAAACAACCATGCGTCTCCGTGGGTGGAAGTAATTCGAGAGCATGTCCTTAAGAAGATACCCGTGGAGACGCATGGTTGTTCGTTGGTTGTTTCAAATAGAAAATAAATGACTTGTATTGTAAAATAATTAAAAAACAAATTACTGTATGATATGTTAAATTAAAACTATCCAAAAAATGTGTTTATATCATTTGCAAGAAAAAAAACTAATGTGGTTTTCAAAATGTGAGGCATTTACCCCAACAGTCGATTCTATTCGCACCGTTATCCCCTACGGTCGGAGACAAACATACGCTCTCGTAGTGGGAAACAGCGCAAAAGGGAATAGCGCAAGAATGACGAAGTAACTTAAGATTCCCATCCAGACCGTGGTGGCAGGTAAAAAATACAGGTTCATTTGGTATTCCTGCCGTGTGTTGTTTCCTTTTTTGCTGGCACATCCAACCTAACCGTCTGTGTTTCTTGGGCGATTACCGCGAAGCCCATTGGAGTCGGCAGGCAGCAGCAGCAGGAGGCGTCGGAGTAGAGGTACATGCTCGTATTTGTGCGGCGTTTGAATATGTCTGCGTGTTAAGGTGAATGGTATGCATTGTGTAAATTTTTGTAGAAAAAAAAACACAATCTTCTTCCTTTTCGCCTCGGATTCTTATGAGGTCCAAAAAGTATGTGGCTTTTGGACTAGGGAAAAGCAAGAACGAAACCTGGTGATTAAGTCCCAGTGCTCGGCAGATCGGTCGAATTTGCCGAACTGCATTACAACGTACGGACGAAGGTATCGGCGTCTACAGCTGTTTCATTCACTGATCCGCTCAGAGGGAATCTTCTCTGGCCCTCAAGCGTGACGTAATTATGATTCAAAAACATTCCAATTTTTCTTGCTATGTTTTTTTTTGTTTCGCATTCGCTTTTCTCAAATTTATTATGTATCCAATCCGGTGAAAATCATACAGAGGATTATGTTTTCCTTAAGCTTTTAATTTTCTAGGAAACACGCACAATTCATCTTTGTTGCTGTTTGATGCTTTGTAGACATAGGATAAAGAGGAATTCGCAAATTCCCACGGCTGTGGAATGCAATGGCACTCATTCTTAGTTATCTTGAGAATACGTAATAAGACCACCTAATTGTTTCCAAAATCATTTAGTTTTTCTGATTCTTCCTTAAGGCGTAATGTCCCAAAAAAACAAAGCCTGCTTCTCAGCTTAGTGTTCCATAAACACAACAATTGTTTTCAGTTTTTAACTGAGAGCTTTATCTGCCAATGGCCATTTTGCTGTACATGTCATATGGTAGACACGAATATACTTGATGCCCAAGAAATAAAGGAAATTTCCTTTACGAATCGAATCCGTCACTCTCGGCATGCTCTTGCTGAATACCCGTGCGTTTACCTCATCGGCTATATGGGTTCCAATTTTGCAAGTATTCGCCGTAAATTTTATACATACTGGACTATCGCACATAGGCATAATAGATAATGATTATTGGTAGCTATACTCATTGAGTTTTTCACTCAGTACTCCACAAACTTACTTTTATGTGTAGAATATGTTAAAATTCCAAGTGTAGAATCAGCATTATTTAAAATACACAAAAATTAAAGTTAAAATTCCATTTTTTTAATGCAAAAATTCAAACTGATTTATTCAACGCTGCTTTTCTCATCATTTCAAGTTTTCATTCCGGCATATTTTTTTGAGTTTGATGTGTTTTCAGGGCACTATGAAAGTACTAAATGAAAATATGATTCCCAAAACTATCTACAAAAAGTTAAAACAAATAAACTGATTTTGAGGGGTCTTTTACAAAAAAAAAGTGGCCCATGTCTCTAAAAAAATATCAGATAGAACAAAAAGTTGTTCAACAAGTTTTCTAATAATAACATTTCCTACAACTTTTTGCTGAAGACATGAACAAGTTATTTTCACTTATGGAAAAAAATCACTCACACTTCTAGGAAGACTAATCACATTAGTATGAGCTTTCAAAAGTAGTTTTAACATATAAAATAACTTAATTCAAGATAATAAACCTCTAAAACCAACTTTTCGGGTCCAAAATAACAATGACAACGAACTTGAGCCTTTGGACACAGTGTGTACCTCAAGGATCATCGGAATTACTCTGAAACGAGGTGAACCTTGTTTCCAAACAATACATTTTATGAAAATGTAATTACTTTTCAGTTCTCTGTGCAAAAAAAGACGATTCAAATCATTTTTAAGGGTGAAAGCATACGCCGCCCTTGTAGAGGTAATAAAAAATCATTTCTGACCTTTACGTGGATTAATATGGATATTTGTAGTTCAAAATGCATCCTCAATATCAATATTCACAATTTTATCGCTAGTACCTACATAATACACCATTAAAACGTGTTAAGCATTTTGGCCATGAAATGGACCCTGTTACTCCAGTGTGCATCGTTGTTTTTTTTTTAATTCTAAAGGCTGAGCAGCCTTTATTATTTTATTATTTTTCTGTAGAAAGCTCATTTTCGGCCTAAATTTGCCAAGTAGCCCAATATGGTAAAAAGGCACTAACAATTTTTTCTCGAATTTTTATTTTCCCTCGATTTGTAAACGAGCAACAGGAAACAGTTCCTGAGATTTTTCTTTTCAAAAATAAATTCTACGTGTCGTTCCAATAAAACAACTATACTGTTATCTTGTACCGACTTTTGGAACCCTCTAAGCAGAATACCCTCTTCGAATGAGTGTAATCAGTTTCGTACCTTTTAATTCCGCCCTACGTTGCTTATCCTTTGACAGATACGCGTATTTCGGCTACCACTTGTAATCTTCCTCAGAGTCAGTTATCCACTGCACTGCACAGTGGATAAAAACTATACTGTTTTTTCTTATATCAAATCATGCTTACGCTACAGAAAATTCAAAAATGAAAAAATAAGAAAAAATTGAACTTTGTTAAAATGATCATTACTCTCAGTGTTTTTTTTTCTAAAACTCATGCATCTTCGAAGATATCATTTCAATCGAACTAATTATTTTCTAATTATCATTTTCTAAAGGAGAAAAGATTAATCAAGACAATTAGATGATCGGCATTGAACCACATAAACCCACAACAGTTGGTGAGCTCTCTCCAATATTATTTATTTATTTATAAATAACTCTACTTCAGTATATTTACTTTATAACTGCATATAAGTTGAAAATTCGCTATTTTCAACATCTTTTCATCTATTGGAAGATGCTTCAGTTCTGGGCTCTTTCTAAGTTGATGGAGGGATTTATAAGTGCTTGCAAGGACTTGGCCAGGTATGTGGAGCTGAGTGAATCTATGACATTGTAGATAGTAGCGACATCAGCAATGTCAATGGAAATTCAACTTTGCAACTCCATCCAAGATTTGCGCAAGTATTCATGCTATGCTATGCTATGCTATGCTATCATTTTCTAAAGGAGAAAATATGTTTTGTTTTTTTTTTCATACGCCTGAAAGACACAAAACCCGTTGAAGCAAAAGTAAACAATCCATAAAATCCAGTGCATGAACAAAATCTCATTCAAATTTAAAAAAAAATCGGGTCTCGCATGGCATATTTTTTCGTGTGTTAGGCTGGAAATGCTCAGAAAAATGCGTGAGTAACTAAAAGGCTTTGCAAGCTAGTGAATATTGTCCTGAAACTCTCTGAAACGCTACTTAAAGCCTTCTTAAGCCCTCTTATATCCCGGAGATATTCCAAAACGCCTTCTAAAACCTATGAGATCCTCTGAAACCTCATGAAAAGGGTTGAGGCGTCCTGAAACATCCCTGAATCCTCAGAAACCCATTAAAATGCTTCAAAAATCCCTGCTCAAACTTTAAGAAGTTCCTGACATTTTTTGAAGTACTAGAGACCCCTTTGAAACGCTCTAGAACGCGTCTCCGTTTTAGTTTTTATGCACGTGTACTTTAACCTAATGCTACATCTACACTCCAAGAACGTCTCTGAAAACGCGATTAAAGCCTGCCTGAAACACTGTGACACCCCTAGCGACCTCCTCATAGACACCTGAAACCCCCGGAAACCCCCTATGGCTTTATGTAATCATCTGGAACGCCCTCAAACACACTTTGACGCCTTAAAAAAAAACCTAAATCACTCCAACCACCTACAGTTCTTCGGAAAAACCCTTGATACCCACAAAAACGCACTGTAACGCTGCTGAACCCCCCTTGAAAAGCCCATGAAACTTATTTGGAACTGTCCTGAACCTCTGTGAAACATTTTGAAACGCCTGTAAAAATGCTATTGTCCCCTATGAAATCCATTTTTAAACCCTCTGATTTCTCCTGAAATCCAGATCTTTTATTGCTCCACCCTTAGATCGCCCATTTGCTCTTTCCTCCCTTCAATCTTCTCTTTTTATTGTTTGGCCTGAACAAATTTGGCTGAAGTTTTAACAGTCGCTATGGGATTCTGTTCACTACTTCAAAAGATAGAGATATACGATACGACATATCAATAAGACAACATTTTAGCGCTGGTTGTTTGTGGGAAATTCAATAGGGACTGTCAAATTGGTTCTCCTGATACCAAGCATTATATTGTCAAACAATTATAATCCAGGAAAATAAAATTTGCCCCTGGCCAAGATCACAGGGTTCGACGGTATTAAAGTGAAGGATGTTAATTTAAATTCTTGTAATGAAAATATCACCTTTATCACTTTAATGCGCCTCCAACGGTTCATTGCGAACCGGCTGCTCCAGATGGAGTATGGCTGATTTATCAGAAATGCTCGATAAACAGGAGGAACCTGCTAGGGCCCAGTAGTTTCTATACCCAGGAAACAGTTCCGGTCGATTGAGGCTGGGAAGGTTTCGAGAGTCGTTGTGAATCATAATGAAAATATTTGTGTTTTGTGACGAGTCTCGGAATCTTTTTTGAGTCGGCAGACTTTAAACTGTTGCCTGGGCTTCCCACTATTCGGTTAATATTAACAAAACAAATTCAATTCAAATATGAAATAATTAGTAGTATCCATTTGCTAATACATAGTTCTCAACATTTGATGTGCTTTCGTGATTTAATTTTCTCTATCATTATTTTTCTATCCGATAGTTTTGTGAGTAAACCCTAATATGTTTCGAATGCCTAATGCTTGATAATATTTTCTTGCAATATCAATTTAAAATAACTAAGAAACTAATAGTGGGAAGTGCAGCATTTAATAGTGCATGCTTATAGATTCGCAGCTAACGTGTGATCAAGACGAAATCGACAAAAACTGACTACTTTGACTTTGACTAACGCATACTATTTATGACAAATTAGATATGTTAGCATTTTTCAACTGAGCATATTGAAGTTTTTTTTATATTTGGACTTATTTGGACAGATGCTGACAGTGCTAGGGATGTGGAAGAAAAACAACTTTCAAAGATAATAAAAACAATACTAAAATGAGGATCAACAAAAATGGACAACGAACACATCGACCATCTAACAGATCATAGGCACACTGAAGATTACTGAACTATATGGCACAACATAAATTTGAACAATAACATTCTTTAAGCCTTGACATGACAAAAAAAACAAATACGAAATCGACCATATGACAAAACAGAAACTTTCACACCTTCTACCGTAACCTTCTGAGTCAGTACGCAACAGTGTCTTACTGGACGACATGTTCCGTGCACGGCTGGTGAACTGCTTCTGAAGGATTACGTTCTCTGTCCTATCCAAAGGCCTAGTGAACTGTCGTTGTCCGCGCAAACGCGAGACGATTGTGCGCACATTGATGGGAGAGGTTTCTATGTCCGTCGGCGTGCCGCTAGGAACCTTTCAAAAAAAAAAAAAAAGTTTGCCGAGACACTGAAAAACAGTCTAATAACTAAGGCAATATTGTCATCTACGATTTTGGGGGCTTACCAAAAATGATTTCTGTCAGATACACCAGCAACTAATCAAATTATTCTATGTTTCTCTCTCGTTTACAGGACTCGTCGCCGTTCCGGCTCCAGCATTGTTGTGTTGGGTGGTGATGATACACTAAAGCCTAGCCTGCCTATTGATGACTATCAGGAGGAAGTCGAACTGTACAATATGATTTCTGCTAATCAAGACAACGGTAAGTTCCGTCAGATGATGTTCATCCATAAATTAGCATGCACATATTTTTTTACCAAATGCCATTTTAATGATGATCTCTTTCGCGTTTTAGGACCACATCGGGAGATGGCAGTTGATGTACCTGAATCATTCATAGCTCGCCAGAAAACACCGCCACGATATCCACCACCACGCAGCACAACACAGGTAAATCGTGTTTCCAATGCAATGCCACAAGTCCCGAAACATGCAAACGGAGGAGTCTCCTTGGAGCTGGAACCTCTTGATGGCTACAGCGATAGAAATTCATCCTCGTTCGACAGTAGCAGTGAATTCTTTAAGAAAAACTCTAGCAAAGGGCCATCGTCGCTGGGGTCGACTTGCGAGTCGATCGGGTTCGATTCGATCAACTATTTGAAAACCTCAAGAGGTTCGGTCAGTACAAGGAGCTCCTCGTCGGGGGACCTGGGCCCACCCGAGTATGATATCGGGCCCCATCGTGAGCTTCCAGTAGACGTTCCGGATAGTTTTGTTGAAGTAATTAAGGCACCACCCCGCTATCCACCGCCTAAAGCATTGATCATAAAAGAGGTTGTCAAAAAGAAAGAATCATCCTCATCCGACGAATCTATCGATAAACCAAAACCGCAACCACAAGCACCAACGCGAAATGAGGTATTTTTTCATCATCCATGCATCCATTATTTTCCTCTTTTTATTTTCTTTTAGTTGATTGCTGTTATTTTTATTTAGTTTGATCATTATTTCCATTATTGTTTTTGTCATTTTACACTCTCATGCTGTCATCAAGTATGCATCCAACCCACGAGATCTTCTCCATCTTCACCACATCCGATACGACACCGTTATTCTATCAGATACACTCACACGTATTCGATCCAGCAAAATGAAAGAGATCATTGCATCTAGTGCATTATTATCTTATACACAATACCCGGCATTCTTCAGGTTCATTTTAAATTACAATGGTTCGAAATGCGCCACACCTCGAAACTAAAAAAAAATCACCATAACTCACAGTTAGGATCAATTAAAAGCCCACTCATGTTCTTGTGCGCCAGACACCATACTTACAAGAATCATATATTGTATGCATATTAACAATCCACAGACATTTCATTTGTTTTTTTTTCTTTCCTGATTTATTTTATAGTTTCTTCAACTTCCAATATCAGTGGATCACGACATGTTCATTGTTCATGTTCATGTTCTGAGACGTTACGCTAAATTGCTTCTCTAGTCTCTAAGGACCATTTCTCAATGCCAATGCTTCGAGTATATGAGCCCTACATTTTCTACGATTGTTTAAAAAATGCTATAGAAATGCATACATGGATTTCCTTAGTGCGGTTAAAAGCTGTAGTTAGTAGGTGTTCCAGGTGTATCTCCAGGAATTTTACTAGAGAAACTGGATAAATTCTACGAAACGAAATAAAATAACTCCGCCACAGTCTCTTTATACTTTATTTCAAATGACGCACAAACATAATCAAACATTCTTGTATGAGTCTCTCCAAAATTTAAATTTCAAAGATTTTAAAGATGTTTATTTTTAACACATCATGCACACCCGATCAAAAGTATTAGAGTTTCTTAATCCAGCATTTCTATAGCCTGTTTCAGAAATTATAAATACACTTTGTTTATTAAATTAAATGAACTGTTCTAATGATTTTTACCAACTTCTTTCAGAGTATGGCATATTGTACTTCAAATTTTTATATTTCCTTTCAATTGTCTTGATATTTTAAAGAACAGTCGAGTTCTCTAACAAATAACTTAATTTTTCTAATTTGCATTTGCACAAAGGTGTTTTTTAATCATTTCAACATTATTTATCACTAAATACAAAAATTATCTAAATTTTTATCACATTCGCTTTCTTAATAAGTTGTCTAAGGAATGCCTTGATCAAAATTTGGGAAAAATCGATAAAGGCATTTCCACAACATTTTTTCGGAGATCAAGTTTCTTATTTTTTAAGGTTTTCTACGGAACATAAGAACTACCACACAGTTTCTTAGCTTTCCTGAACGCATTAGTCTAAACAAACTTATTTTTCCAGCTCATTCGATCCTTCAGATGGCAAAGCTTGTCATACCATAAAAACGAATGCAGTAAGCAGTAATTAAGACATTCGTTTGCTTAACGTTTGTTGCTACTGGTGTTGTTGAAAAATTTTAAACAAAAAAAATTGTATTGAGAAGGCCCATAATGGTGGTTCTTGATCAAATGTTTCAGTAAAAATTACTTTTACCAATCGAGAATTATCTTTTATTATCGATACAGCAATGTTTATTGTGTTTGGAAATTAAATATTTTATCTGTGAGATTTTTTTATTTTCCACTATGCTACATTTTTTTACCACTTTGTGCAACTTCAAATTTTAATCAACTTGTGTACAGAGCCCTTTTTTAGCTTTTACCAGAAACATCAACAAAATTGGTATTATTTGCTTCGTTAGCATGTTCACTATGAGAGCTAGAAGAAACTTTTTTGGATATTGTGCTCAAATTGAAATGGCAGTTAATCGTTAGTGTATTGATAATTTCTGAAACAGTCTATAGTTACTGATGTGCGATTGAAGATAATAACCTTAAACGACAGATAATCAATTAAAGTATCTTGAGCGTGATTGACCGTTCATAGACACTACTCCAGCATTGAGAGTGTACAGGGATAATTACACAAGAAACCCATGAGGTAACTGCTTAGTACTAACAGGCATCCTCAGTTGGTGAGTGTTGGTGGTTTTCTATTTTCAAGCGAGAATGGCGTCTGCTACGTCAGGTTGCAGACCAATAATGTCAGATGATTCACGTTCACGTGCGTGAAAATCAGTTATGAAAATGATAGATTGACACTGTGCTGTAAGTTGGAAGGAAGAAAACTTTACTTAAGGCGAAACTGAAAGCATTTCCTCACTTTTTGGTTTATGATTGTTTAGTCAATAACGAAGCAATATTTTCAAAATCGGTTTTCATGCACACGTAGAGTATGGATCAAGGTATCTTCTGATTTTTTTTTTGTAGTGGAAAATATTTTTTGTTTTTGCAGAAACCATTTTTGAGCAAAATTTCACATAAAGATGATGATGATTAACCTGGGCTTGTTAGGGGAATATCTGTAAATAAAAAGAAAATCGGGTTGAGTACTGTTCCTTTGAATTCCACTAAGAATTTGCATCCTTTGACAGATACGTATTTCGACCTCAACTGTAAGGTCGTCTTCAGTGTCTTGTACTTGACTCGACTTCTTAGTGGAATTCAAAGGAACAGTACTTAAACCGATTTTCCTAATTTTTCTTGATACATCATTCTGAGTTGTTTTTGTGAAATATTTGCTCCTTGTGGTACCTTCAGAAATTCTACTAGGGGTTCCTCTAGAGATTTCTTCAAGCATTCTTGCTGGGATTCTTTCGAGCAATCTTCTTGGGATTTTTCCAGAAATCGTTTTGGTGATTCTTCCAGAAATTTCATCAAAGATTTATCCAGGACTTCCTCCCTGAGATTTTATTTAGGTATTCTTCCAGAAATTCCTCTTGAGATTTCTCCAGGAACTCTTATTGGCCTTCCTCCATGAATTCCTGTTGGAATTCCTCAAGTAATCCCTTTTTGGACTCGTCCAGAAATTCTAACTGTAGTGCTTCCGGGAATACTTCTAGGGATTTCTCCTGGCATACTTACTTGCTGCAAGACTTTTGGGAAATCTTCTTGAGATTTCTCCATAAATACCTCGTGCGATTCTATCAGGGACTCCTCCATGGATTCCTCTAGATTCATCCTAGGAGAACTGTAGATATTCCTCCAGGTATTTATTCAAGGAATTTCACTTAGGCCTCCCACGGCATGCTTGATGGGGTTTCACTAATCATTCCTGTAGAGATTTTTCCAGCAATTCCAACCAGGATTTCTCTAGAAATTCTTTCTATGAAACCTTCTTGAACTCTAGGGATTCTTCCAGAAATTCCTTCAAGAACTCTTGGTGGGCCCATTCAAAATAATCTTCCATGGATTATTCCAGAAGTTCCTCAGGCGATTCCCCCAGGGACATCTTCAAATATTTTATTGCCCCTATGGTTCTACCAGCATTTCCTCCTAGGACTCATCAAGAAATTGTTATTGTAATACCTTTAGGAGTTTTGGTAGGGTTTTCTCCAGAGGTTTTTTTGCTAGGATTATTCAAGGCAATATTTCGGACATTTTTATAAAAGTTCCTCCAGTGGAACCTCTAGAAATTCCATCAGATATTTTATCCAGGGATGCTTCCAGTAATTTCTCATGGGATTCCTCCAGGACCTCCTCGTGTCCTTCCTCCAGAAATACCAACTGAGAGTCCTCAAACGGTTCTTCCTGCGGTTCATCCATCTATTCTTGCTAGGATCCCTCCAGAAATTCTAATTGTGGTATTTCAAAAACTCTGCTAGAGATTCTTCTAGAGCTTTCTCCTGCCTTTATTGCTGGGATCCTTCCAGGCAATCATCCTGGAACTCTACACAAATTCCTTCGGTTGTTCTTCCTAGGACTCATCCAGGAAATCCTCCAGAGATTTTTTCCAAAGATTCCGCAAAAAATTCCTGCAGAAACTCCTCTTAGCCTTTTTCCGAAGATTTCTCAAACAACTCCTCCTGCGGTTCTTCCAGCAATTCCTCTTCCAGATAGATGCCAGATAGATGCCATAGTTAGAAGCACCTCCAAGAATTATTTTAGTGATTCTTTATAGAATTTATCCTGGCATTTTTGCCGGAATACTTCCGAGAAATCTTTCCGAGCTTTTTTCAGAAATTCCTCCTGCGATTCCTTCAGGGCCTTCTCTGTGGATTCCTTCAGTATACCTCTGCCGGTTCTTCTAGGTACTTCTCAGGGTATTCACCCAGGTTTTTCTTCAAGGTTTTTTTCTTTGGATTTCTCCAGGCATTCCTGATGGGGTTTCTCTAGAAATTCACGTATAATTTGTTCCAGCAAATCCTAAAATTTCATCTGAATTTTCTACTATAACACATCCCGGAATGCTTTAAAGTATTCCTAGCGATTTTTCCTGAGATTCTCCCAGAAGTGGATCCGGTGATTCTTCCAGGAATTTTTTTCCAAGAGATTTTGCCCACAGATTCCGCCACAAATTTCTTATGGGATTCCTCCAGGAAATCTTCTTGGCCTTCCTTCTTCCAAACGTTCCTCCGGTGTTTCCTCCCGGAATTCCTCCAAATATTTTATCCTGGGATTTTTCCGAAAATTGCTCATGGGTTTCCTCCAGGAACTACTCTTGACCTTCATCCAAGAGCTCATGCTGGGATTCCACAAACGATTCCTGCTGTGATTCTTTCAGGAATGCCTTTTAGGACTCCTCCAGAGATTCTTACTGTGATACCTGCAGGAATCTCTCTAGGGATTTCACCTGGCATTCTAGCTGGGATTCTTCCGGGCAGTCTTCATAGGATACTTCCAGAAATGCCTTTTGTGATTCATTCAGAAATTTTTCTAAGGACTCATCCAGGAATTTCTCCAGAGATTTTATCCATTGATTACTCTAGAAATTTCTCATGAAATTACTCCTGGAACTCCTCTTGACCTTTCTCCAGGAATTCCAGCTGCAAGAATCCCAATAGAAATCTCTAAAGGAATCCCTAAAAGAAATTCGGGAGATGCAAATCTCTAGTGAAATCCGATCAGGAATGCCTGGAGTAATCCTAATAGAAGTGCCTTCAATGTATACCAGAAGGAATGCCTAAAAAAGTTCTTGGAGGAATCGGTAGAGGTATACTGGAGAAGTCCCTGAAGGAATCGCAGGAGAAATTTTTGGAGGAATACCAAGAAGATTGCCCGAAAAAATCAGCAAGAATGCCAGAAGGAATTCCACGAGGAATCCCATGACCAATCCCTAGAATATTCCATGGAGGTACACCAGTTAGAATTGTTGGAGGAGTTCTAGAGGGAATTGCTGGAAGAACCGCAAGAGGTATTTCTTTAGGACTGCCTGCTGGAATTCCAGAGATAGGCCAAAAAGAGTTCCTGGAGGAATCCCCTGCGAAATTTCTCGAGCAATCCCTGGCTAAAATCTTTAAAAGAATTTCTGGAGGAATCGCCGGAGAAACTTCTGGAAGAATCCCTAAATAGTATATTGTCTTGAATAAGCATTTTAGAAGAATTGAGCTTCATGGATCGATTCCTGTCTGTATCATTTTAAGATTGTTTTGGTCTTTTCATAAGCTTTTCTTGTGAAATTTGTCAAAACAAGCACGTTCATAAGATATTGTTATGGCATCCATACTTTTTAGTTATGGCAAAAATTCATAAGGCATTTTGATGAATTTCGATATATTTTTTTTTTTTCGTTGAGTGAACGTAAGTGAACAAAATGGCCGGGGTTCTGCTAAACCGAACTAAACGCCAAAAACTTTATTCCGAGATAATTAAACTTAAAGTTCAACCACTCACAAATAAACAACAGCTAAGATTATTTGAAACTTTTCCGCTTATATGTAACTTACAAGCCTTTATTAATCATCAGAGATGAAGAATACATGTAAATTATTTGAAAGCATTGATATAAATACATTTAATTTTTGAGTACTTCGCACTCAGTTCACTCTGGCTGAACAAAAACATTGGAATATGGTTTATAGTTCAGTGTGGCTGACTGTATTTCTTTGTTTCAGAGAAAACCAGTCGGATTGGGAAAAAAAACTCGATGTTTCATCGTCCATGAAGTTGAAATCGATATCACTCACAATCTTTACCTGAATCAGAGAGGACGCGTATATTATGGAGGTCTCAAAATAGTTTGAAATATGAACGGCGGAAGCCCTCCCAGCTCAGCCGTTCCCACCTATGTTTTTTTTTTATAGGCGGTGCATGTGCAGGCACAGAGCAAGAGTGATTATGTAAAATGATGTCTTTGCATGTCCTGAGGTCCTGAGATGTGAAAATGGAGCAATTTGTGTACTTCAAATTTATACTGGTCGAAGAAAACCATGAAAATGATCTGCCAAAGTGAACTAAGACAAAAAAAATTCGAAATTAATAAAGAGATTCGAACTTGGGTCCTTTAAGTGATAACCAAGCACGTTACCTCTAGGTCATTTTACTAAGCTGAAGGCCAGTTGTTAAGTCTGAATAAAGTTCTAAACATTCTTCTCTA
The DNA here is from genome assembly GCF_035046485.1 of Aedes albopictus. Lineage (NCBI taxonomy): Eukaryota > Metazoa > Arthropoda > Insecta > Diptera > Culicidae > Aedes > Aedes albopictus. The sequence goes on along the minus strand of NC_085138.1, from coordinate 198,968,928 downwards.
GCATGGTTTTCGTGAAAACGCCATTTTTCGATCAGCTAAAGCGAACCAAGTGTTTGATTTTTGTTAAGCTTTATTATTCTTATTAGCCTTGTTGTTTAATGACGGCTTCTGTGTTAAGTTATCAGTATGAGGTGTGTCGACATAACGCATGTATTTAAAACCAGTTGATTTTTGTATTGTTGAGAATAAATAGATTCTAAAATGCAGTGGATTTGGTTCGGTCTGGCTGAATGTGATTTGGAAAAATGGCGATCAGCACCATCGAAACATAATTGTATCCTCCAACATCCGTATTTCTAATAACGTGTTCAATACTCCCACAGATTGTTACTATGAGTCGTTTGGAAGTTAGAAATTTGACGGCGATGAGCATAACTTGAAATGTTCTTCATCTGGACCAACACTAAAACATTTCGCTGATTCTATGAAATGGTTTACAGTTCACTCTGGTTGGATGCAATTTTATTTTTTGTATGTTCTGCCAAACAGAAATTTTGAATTTACTCCACGAAGAGCTGTCAGAATTAATGCATTTTTACATGGAAGGAGGATCATCAATTTCTTCATCCAATGGTAAAGAAAACTCATTTTTTCAAAAAATGGTCTTTGGTTCGGTTTAGCAGAACCCCGACCAAATGTGAAGTGTATTCTCATGAAGTATACCACGAGGTAAAAGGCTCGAAAGTTCCTGTTCTGAAAACTACCGTTAGTACTTGGGACACAGGTAAATTTTCGGAGTATAAATTCGTATGATACTTTGTTGTAACTGCTATTGTAGAAATTCTAAACCAGCCATATTTGACGATTTCAATTCAACGATCCCTCATAGACAATCTGGTTGATATTGATATCACAGACAAACAGACGTAACACTTGCGAAATTTCCATCGACTACGCTTTTAACGATCATTTTAAATTTTCATAGTTGTGGCTTTCACAACCAGAGGCGCACGCATCGTTTTTCTATGCATTTGGCGTTTCACACTAGCGTCTTCTGTTGACGATATTGCACAACACAGTGATTCGTGCAACTTTTCCACCAGGTGATGGTAGTGTGAACTGGGCGATGGATTTCCATGAAAATCGTTCAAGGTGTTACGTCTGTTTTTTTTTTTTTTTTTACTTATTCGCCACTTGGGCATAACAGAGCCGAAATCATCTTTACATTTTTTTTATGTTGATTTTACATGTTGTTTTTTAAATTTAAATTATACTGACTTAATACTAGTTAGTTTTGGGGGCCGAAGTACTCGCGGCTGTTTCGAGGTTAGGGATAACAAATATATAAAGTTGGAAAGGAGGGAATTAAGGGACTTATACTAAATTACTTGCTATCTTATACTAAAAACCTTGATGGGACCGACTGTCCTGATCTGTAACGGGACTAAACAGAAAGGGCTTTATCGGAAGACAACGACAAGAAGAGGACAAACGAAAAGGGGGGCAACGAAAGACAGGGAGCGAACAACAAAACCAAATTTCGGGCAACGAAAACAAGGAACGTACAAGATCAAATTCTGACATCAACACGTTTCAAAAACTGGTAAATAAGATCCATGTACTCCAAATCAAGGCCTGCCAACACTTCTCTAACGGGTTTCTGTTGTTTTCCTCGGACCCGGAGAGTTTCATACAGCTCAGATCTGACTTCACGATGCTCATCGCATCCCCACACGACATGTTCGATATCCTGGTAAGCCACGCCGCAGACACAGAGATTGCTTTCCGAGAGCCCAATACGGAAGGTATGTGCGTTTAGCAAATAGTGGTTGGACATCAGCCGACACATTACACGAATGAAATCGCGGCCTAAATCCAACCCTTTGAACCATGGCTTCTTCGATACCTGCGGAATGATGGAGTGCAACCATCTACCCATCTCTCCATCTCTCCATTTGTGTTGCCAGCTGATCAAGGTCTCCTGACGGGCTAATGCAAAAAATTCGTCGAAGGAAATTTGACGCTCGTAAATATCGCCTTCGCTAGCGCCCACCTTAGCCAGAGAGTCCGCTTTCTCATTACCCGGAATTGAGCAATGTGAAGGGACCCAAGCTATGGTGATGGTGTATGAGCGTTTGGACAAAGCACTCAAGACTTGGCGAATTCCATTCAGGAAGTACGCTGAGTGCTTCATCAGTTTCATTGACCGAACAGCCTCCAGAGAACTTAGACTGTCGGTAAAAATGAAGTAGTGCTCAGGTGGGAGAGTGCGAACGTACTCTAAGGTGTAGTATATAGCCGCTAGCTCAGCAATGTATACCGAGCATGGCTTTTGAAGCATGAAGGTGGCGCTATGAAATTCGTTGTAGACACCGAAACCAGTCGAATCATCGGTTTTCGAACCATCTGTGAAGAACTGTCTGTCCCCGCTAACATGCCCGAACTTACTTGCAAAAATTTGTGGAATACACACGGAACGAAAAGATTCTGGTATTCCGGTGATCTCATCCTTCATGGATAGATCAAAATCCACAGAGGAACTGTCGAAGTCTGAGAAGTTATCACGATTGGTGTTAACCGGAGATGGGCTTACCTCCAACGTCATGTACCAGTAGTACACACTCATAAAACGAGTTTGAGGGTTCTGTGCAAGCAGCTTTTCGAAGTTTTCAATGACCAATGGATTCACAACCTCGCATCGGATGAGGAACCGGAACGATAACTCCGCAAAGCGGTCTGTCAGAGGCTGTACACCAGCAAGTACCTCTAAGCTCATAGTGTGAGTTGAGTTCATGCAACCTAACGCGATCCGAAGGCAACGGTACTGGACCCGTTGAATCTTCAGTAAGTGTGTTTTCGCCGCGGATTGAAAACAGAAGCTACCGTATTCTAAAACCGACAGAATGGTTGTTTGGTACAGCCTGATCAGATCTTCCGGGTGTGCTCCCCACCATGTTCCGGTAATAGTTCGCATAAAATTGATTCGCTTTTGGCATTTTTGTATCAGATACACAATGTGCTTCCCCCAGGTGCATTTAGAGTCGAACCAGAGACCAAGATATTGAGAAGACATGCTATGAGTGATTGTCTTACCCATCAGAACGAGCGGAAACTTAGCCGGTTTGTGTTTTTTAGAAAAGACAACCATCTCAGTTTTCTCCGGAGAGAACTCGATACCCAGCTTGAGAGCCCAAGTGGACAAATTGTCCAAAGTATCCTGTAATGATCCTTGCAGATCAACTGCTATTGATCCCGTCACAGAAACAACACAGTCATCCGCAAGCTGTCTTAACGTGCAATTTTCCATGAGACAATCATCTATGTCTCTGACATAAAAATTGTAAAGAAGTGGGCTTAGACATGAACCCTGGGGGAGACCCATGTAACTAATTCGTGAAACTGTCAAGTCACCATGAGCAAATCTCATCTGCTTCTCAAACAGCAAATTATACAAAAAGTTGTTTAAAATTGGTGAAAGGCCACTTTCGTGGAGTTTGTCGGAAAGAACATCGACACAAACTGAATCAAAAGCCCCCTTAATATCCAAAAACACTGAGCCCATTTGCTGTTTTTGAGCAAAGGCAAGCTGAATTTCTGAAGAAAGTAACGCAAGACAGTCGTTCGTTCCTTTGCCTCTGCGGAAACCAAATTGTGTATCTGACAACATGCCCTTCGATTCAACCCATTTGTCCAGTCGAAAGAGAATCATCTTCTCTAACAACTTCCGTAGGCAAGACAACATCGCGATTGGACGGTACGAGTTATGATCCGACGCGGGCTTCCCTGGTTTTTGAATAGCTATCACTCTCACTTGCCTCCAATCATCCGGAACGATGTTGTTATCCAGGAACTGATTGAACAAGTTCAACAAGCGCCTCTTAGCGACGTCGGGGAGGTTTTTAAGCAAGTTGAACTTTATGCGATCCATCCCTGGAGCAGAATTGTTACATGAAAGGAGAGCAAGTGAAAATTCCACCATCGAAAACGGTCTATCCATGTCATCCCTATCTTCGGAAACGTTACGAATTATTCGCTCCACGGGTACGGAATCTGGACAAACTTTTTTTGCGAACTTGAGAATCCACCGGGGAGAGCTTTCCCTATCCTCGTTAACCGACGACGCGTTACGCATTCTTCTCCCGACGTTCCAAAGAGTTTTCATCGAAGTCTCGCGCGACAAGCCCTCGACGAAGCGACGCCAATAACCGCTTTTCTTCGCCTTGATCAAGTTCTTAAACTTGCGTTCAAGGGAAGCGTACCGCTCAAAGTTTTCGACCGTACCGCGTTTACGAAACTCTTTAAACGCCGCGGATTTCTCGCGATAGATTTCTGTACACTCACTGTCCCACCATGGATTGGGGGGTTTCCTACGAACTGACGGACCTGGTACTGGCCGACGTTGTGCCTGAAGCGCGCTACCGATGATCAGTTCTGAGAGAAACTGATACTCTTCCCGCGGTGGAAGGACTTCTACAGATTGCACACCGTCGATGATTGCTTCCGCGTACTTCCCCCAGTCAATGTGTTTCGTGAGGTCATAGGTGATGTCAATAGATGGAGGCTGCTGTGGGCCATTGGAAATAGAAACAACGATCGGCAGATGATCACTACCATGGGGATCCTGGATAACCCTCCATGTGCACTCCAGCGATAGTGAGCTCGAACAGATTGAGAGGTCTAATCGGCTGTCTCTAGGACTGCCATCTTTAGCTGGAGGTGCCACTCGCGTAACTTCCCCAGTGTTCAAAATTGTCATGTTGAAGTCGTCGCAGAGGTCATATATCAAAGATGAACGGCTATCATCGTACAGTTCCCCCCAGCCTGTACCATGGGAGTTAAAATCTCCCATCAGCAGCCGTGGCTCAGGCATAACCGAGCGGATGTGAGCGAGATCTCTGCGAGATATCGCAGTTCTCGGTGGAAGATAAATGGAGGCGAAACTTAGGCTTCTCCCCCGGATAGTCACTGCACATGCGACGGCTTCAATGCCTGTCATCGGGTGTAAATCGACTCTATAAAATGAGTGCTGCTTTTTGATCCCTAAAAGCACCACTCCATACGAGTCGGATCGATCAAGGCGGATGATATTGAAATCGGTAAAAGGTAGGGTCACATCAGGTGTCAGCCATGTTTCGGAGAGCGCAAAAACATCGCATTGTAAATTACTAAGTAAAAATTTAAAAACGTCTAATTTCGGTACTATACTACGACAGTTCCAGTGTAGCACAGAAATCATATCATCGACCTCGGTGGTTAAATTAGCCATCGAAAGATACGATTGTCGCAAGAAGAGGCATTTTAGAAGCCAGCTGCTTCAAAAGAGGGGACACACAAGGAAGAAGTCCTTTAATAATGTTCTTCACTGAGTCGGGAGCATTGAAGAAGTTCAGAATGATGTCTACGATGCCAGACAGCGTAAACATCGGAGCACCAAGGGGTTGTTCCTGGTTCTCTGAATGCTGTCCTTCTGGCTGAGAAGTCGAAAAAATTGGAACATCTGGGATTTTTGATGTTCCTGGGAGCGAAGGAAAGTCCCGTTCATCTTGGATTTTGAATCCAGGAGGTGAACGTTTGGTGCCTTTCTTAACACTCCTAGAATTTGTCACGGTGGGTTGGGGGTCACTGCTAGGCAGATTCCGAGGTTTTTTGGTTGGTCTCTGGAGTCTCATCCGTTTCCTCGTTTCACCTTTGAAAACAAAGGGAACCCCGTCTCCAACCTCAGAGTCAGAGCTCTGATCATCGAGAGACAAAGACGAGTAGATGTTGCGTGATTCAACGACCGGAGCAGCTTTCTTCAGCATCTCGGCGTAGCTTCGCCTTGAACGCTGCTGCAACGACCGTTTTTGATGTTGTTTTTGCTGTATGTACTTCGGGCAGACATTGAGATCATGTGGACGGTCACTGCCACAATAAACACACTTGGGCGGCGTTTTACACGCACCGTCCACATGTCTCTCCCCGCATGTTGCACAGCGAGGTTTGTTGCCGCAGTACTGGGCAGTGTGGCCCAGCTGCTTGCAATTGGTGCAGTTCATAACCTTTGGTACATACAGCCGCACAGGTAGCCGAAGTTTGCCAATCACCAGCAGGTCTGGTAATGCTGATCCGGAGAAGGTCACACAAAACTCATCCGATGGTGTGTAAACCTTTTTCTCGCCCTCCTGGCAGACCGAATGCAGTTGCCGGCAGTCCAGTATCTGGACAGGAGGAAGTGAAGGGTTCTTGAAGCGACCACAGCCTTGCATGATCGTTTCGCAGGTCAAAGATCCTTCGGCGACCTTCCCCGAGATCTCGACCTGATGGCTTGGAATGTAAACGAAATATTCAAGTGTGAAGAGCTCATAGGCCACAATCTCATTAGCCTGCTTTCGGTCACCAACCGAAACCCGAAGCTTTCCTGTACCAACCATGTCAATGGCGATAACAGAAGAAAACCGCTTTGTCAAGTCCTTGCTAATCTGAACGGTGTTCAAACGTTTGCCTTTGGGTCGGAAGAAAACAACATATGGCCCGCCAAAGTCGGGAGGGTAGGCCTTGAGGCGGGGGGACGTCGAAACAGATTTACTGTTGGTGTCCATTGCAGAAGCGTCAGGGTGAAGGGAGACAAAGGGATTAGCATTTACATCGCCATGTTGGCTCGAGCAATCCGATGCCAATAATGTAGCTTCGTTAATGCGGTACGACGTACCCCCGCCATCTTCATCATCGCCCATTGTGGTAGCTAACTACCACCACGGGGCACTCAAAAATTAACACTATCACGGGGACGAGGAATAATCGAAAAACAAGGGACAAAAATAACGCTACAGGAAAAGTGAGAAAAAAATGCTTGTATACCAAATTAAATCTAATCAAAGAGTCGGTGGAGAGGGGGAACAACGAAGGGTAACTTTATGTACTTATCTTTGTGCACTCTGTATAGCCACAGGCTCGACGACGACAGCGATCGGATCGCCCGCACTGGGAAGAGGCGACCTGCTGCTGAGCGCCCGTCACGCTCTCTGCTCTTCTCTCGGTGGGCTGCTGCTGTCGACGACGATGAGCTTGGGTACTCACTGGAAGAACCCGATCACGGCCGCGCGAGCGGCGTGGTATGCGGGGGGTGCTGCACTGCTGTGCTCGATAATCGGTCAATCCGCCACGTGTTACAATAAAAACGTGAAATTTTCTCAAACTAACTGAACTTTTGCGGCAAAAATAGTGGCCTAGCCAACCGCACGCGTCCCACTAGGGATGACCACTTAAACACTTGATCACTCGGAAAACTAGCGCTTTGGAAATTAGCTACCGAACTGGGAATATCTGGAGACAAACCGGACGAACGAAAAGTTGCGACTGTCTCACACGAACGCTCGCCAAAGAGTGTTACGTCTGTTTGTCTGTGTTGATATTATCAATGTCATATTTGTTTATAAAAGATAAAGGGTGGGAAAAATTTCAAGCTTAGCTGAGTAGCTTTTTTTCTCAAATCGAGCTGTTGATGGGCCAAATTTTATTACATACTTGAAAAAAACAATATTTTGGAACGAAACCTTTTCACATCATTGACTTCTTCAGACATAGACTATCTTCGTACCTGCCACAGGTTGCAAAAGAGTCATTGACAAACAAAAATTAAGGACAGACTTGTTAGAATCCCAAAATGGCCGCCACAATGGACGACTTTGGCACCTACACACGAATCACAAATCTCTTCGTTAACAAAACCAGCACATCCCAGTCAACACGCAATCGCATATGATGTTGAATAGGATGCAAAAGTGGAGGCGATATAGAGTAAAGTGGGGCAAAAGTTCAAGTGGGGCAAGAGTTTCTTTTGAAGTTTTTGAGCTCAATTCAAATTATTTCTTTCGGGTGTCAAGGTTGTTCGAAGCCTTTTTGAAAAAGAGTCTTTCACTCCAAAAATTATGAAAATTGATCAATATTTCGAAAAGTTATGACTAAATGTTGGTTTTTGATCCAAAAATTGTAATATGCGAAGGTCCTTCCAACGCATGGAATGGATATGTAATGAAATATAATTCGATATTTTATTTTGGGGCGTAACTAGGTATATTTTGAAGATACTTTAGCATGTATAACTTTTTCCGAAAAAGATTTGGAAATCATATTTAACACATAGTGGAGCAGAAGTTCGAATTGTGGGGCAAAAGTTCGAGTCATGTGGCAACTTCAGGTAAAAACCTAAAATTGGGTAAAATGTACATATTATTTCTAAAAATAATGGAATTAGTGAGAAAATGCGATCAAAGTTGAAAAAATGTTGTTGCTTAATCTGGATTTGGCGGAAAACTACTAATTTTTGGTGTAGTAAATTTAACCCTGATTTGGGTAAAATCCTGATCGAACTTTAAAGTGTATTCCAGTTCCAACATCAAATATTAATTGGTTTCAGGTATTTCTATTACCAAAGTGTCAACATAGTGTGCTACGGTTAGCGAAATTCCACAAACACTAGATTCGAACTTTTGCCCCAGTGGTGGGGCAAGAGTTCGAATAAGACGCACACATACAAAAAGTGTTGTAACTCAAAATTGAAAAGATATTAGGCGTAACTCTATTCAGCAAAATTTTAGCTCATTGATGGTAGAATCACCGCACGGTATTCATTTATTTTTATCTGCTTCAATTTTTTGAGAAAAATTGATTTTTCAACTAAGGTCGAACTTTTGCCCCACCTTACTCTACGCACACTTTAGAGTAAGGTGGGGCAAAACTTCGACCCTAGTTGAAAATTCATATTTTTTTTTCAAATAATCGAAGCGGATAAAAATAAATGAATACCGTGTGGTATTTCTACCATCCATAAGCTAATGTTTTGCTAAACAAAGTTATGCCAAATGTCTTTTCAATTTTGAATTACAACACTTTTTGTATGTGTGTGTCTCATTCGAACTCTTGCCCCACCACTGGGGTAAAAGTTGGAATATATTGTTTGTGGAATTTCGCTAACCATTCCACACTATTTTGACACTTTGGTACACTTAAACCTCCAAACCTTCGGTCACGTCGATTATGCCTGTAAAAGAGCCTCCACAGCTATTGCGGCACTGTCCCGGATGATGTCCAATAGCTCTGCGGTGTACGCCAGTAAGCGCAAGCTTCTGGCTAGTGTTGCTACGTCCATACTTAGATATGGCGGCCCGGCGTGGGGCACCGCGTTAAGTACTGAATGCTACCGACGGAAGCTGGAAAGTACTTACAGGCTTATGTGCCTGCGGGTTGCGAGCGCGTACCGTACCGTGTCACACGACGCTCTCTGCGTCATTACTGGTATGGTGCCTATCAGCATTCTTGTCAGTGAGGACATGGAGTGCTTCGAAATGCGCGGCACAAGAGGCATACGCAGGACTGCCAGGATGGCCTCTCAAATGGCAGCGCGCGTGGGATAGTTCCACCAAAGGAAGGTGGACCCATAGGTTGATACTGAGGGTAAATAGTTGGATTAATAGGCGCCATGGGGAAGTTACATTCCACCTGACACAGGTCCTTACAGGTCATGGTTGCTTCCGACAGTATCTACACCGTTTCGGGCATGCGGATTCTCCCGAATGCCCAGCGTGCAATGGTTTAGAGGAAACGGCGGAACACGTTTTGTTCGTGTGCCCGCGTTTTCGCACAATGCGTGACCGCATGCTTGCCACATGCGGGGAGGGCACAACTCCGGACAATTTGGTCCAGAGGATGTGTAGGAATGAGTTTGGCTGGAACGCCGTTTCAACGGCTATCACCCATATCGTCTGGGAGCTACAGAGGAGGTGGCGCGTGGACTCGGAGAATGGCTAGTCCAGATGCAGTACAAGAGGTGGTCCAGGGGTTCGAAGTCGGCTTCGTAGGTCATACCGGTGCCCTGCGGTCGAGATCGACCCTTACAGCCATTAAGTGGCCGCGGAGAGGAAGTCCCGGTAGCGGTGCTGTCGTGGCGTCGGTCTACTGGGTTGGATCCAAGCCCGCGGTTGGAAAGGGGTCCCCGGCAAGAGTCGGGGTAGGTGAGACAATGCTGTCTGCAACCTTCTGGTGCATCTGATAGGGCCTGAAGGGTAGTGATACCCTTCCTTACGGGCAGGTCAGATCGGGTTGCATGTGGGCATCAGTTCTTGATGTCTGCCAAGCAGTTGGGCGCGGGCGGGGTTGATCCTGCCCGCCTTCCGAGGACAAAGGGAGTGGTGAGGACCATTCGGGAAACTGGCTAAGCGCCAGCATGTTACCGTGATGGACTCTCCAAAGCGAGTCATCGATGTTCGTTGCTGCAGGCTACGCAGCTAACCTTGTGGGTGCGATGTGCACTAGCCCCTCTCTGAAGCAATACCTTCTTGGTGGTTCCGGAGAGACGTAGGGTTTGGCGACCATAGGAATGTGTTTAGTGGGTACGAGGAGAAAGTAGTCCTGGCTTCTACTATTGTAGTAGAAGACGGCCTCAGCCCCACACTATCCTAACCTTCCTGTTAGGGTGTCTGTTTGCAGATTATCCCCCTATGGTTTAGAAGGGAAAAAAAACCTCCATTTAGGTATTAATTTTTTTTTTTTAAGATTGGAGCACCAGAACGAAACTTGCAGACTATGGTAGCGCGCACCCTCCTTGTCCTTAGGCAAAGTGCGAAACTATAAACGCTACTATCTCGAAATTGTATTATCAAAAAGTACCGCTACGGTGACCACGTTATCTTGAAAACTAGTTGACCGATTTGAAAAAAAAAAACTGTTCGTAATTTAAATTTAGTGGTACTGAACGGTTAACTTTTCATAAACAAATGCATAATTGACTTTAAAAAAAACTTTGTTTTAACTTTTTACACCTAAAACAACGACTATTTCGTTCAACATGGATTTTTTTTATAATCTAAACTAATCTAATCTAATACAAATGCAGTCAGTACGAGAAAGCATCCTGGAAAGTCATCAGGTTAAGTTAGGCCTGATTACTTTTCTTGTCAATATTGAGGCTTGAGGCATATCATAGATTTGATGCAAGCTTCAAAACGGCCAGGCCTATCACTGAGAAATAACTAAAGAAGTGCTGAAGAACAGTGAAGCTTAGAACCCCCGAGATGAACTAGCCTAGGGCTAAAAATCTCGTTAATACAGATAAAAAAAAGTGAAGCTTAGATGCAGGCTTTGTACTTGATGAGTAGTTACGCCAACTATAAGAAGAAGACCATTACAAATTGAACAAATGTCTAGTTATTTTACCTTAGTTTAGACGAACGGACTGACTATTCATGTCACTAATGAGTGAGGTCTTCTCTCGTAATTTACAATCCATTTGTTGAATTAGGGGAACGTCCATAAACTATCTTACCTTGGGTTTTCTTGAGTACAAATCTGGAAGTTCGTCATATATATTATCAGAAAAAGTATTTTCGGAACGGTGGATACCTGCTGTCAAAATGCACTACTTAATATTTACTGAGCATGAAAATAATGGCACTTTCAGATTTGTGAGCCCATATGTTTTTGCTTCTGAAAATTACTTCAAATGCGAGGGTGTTATCTCAGGGTTCAAAGCATCGTTCCCCTAACTTCTCTCGCATTATGAGTAGATGGAAGCGTCAACTGTGTTCTTTTTTTTTCAATTAGGATATTGAAACAATGTTTCAAAACAGCTTCCAACAGAAGTTAAATTTAGCATACCGTGTAAATGTATTTATACTTTTCTTCTCTCATTGTGCACCATGTAGGATAATCTCCACTTACTTCACAGAAACCCTTCTTCCTTAAAGTAGGTTTATGGCACCAATTGCAAGCGAACTTTGCCGATGTAGAAATAGATGGATAATCCTTTTAGTCACCAACTCTTATATCCGTAGCATTAACTGCAACTGAAAATACACACAAACTCTACCCTATTGTTACCCGTAGACAAATCCTTTTCCGTCCCAAACCAAGCCAGTCTGTGCATCTTGCAATCCGTTCGTCTTTTTTTTCCGTCTCGTTTACTTACAGCTGAATGGTTCAGTCAAACCGATCCCACCGCCGCGCGATCATCTGCGAATAGAGAAGGATGGTCGCCTAACGAATCGGGCCCCGGTGCCAGCGCCACAAGTGCCAGACCGTAAGCTGGTGCCGACGACTCCCCAGCCACACCAGCACATTGGCCAGGTGGTGGAACCGACGCCCGATCAACTGAATAGCATCAAGAAGTTCGAGGTAAGTGATTCGAGCGTGTTCGAACCTGTAGAATCAAGCATGTGGTTGATTGATGGAAGCATTTTGTAAACCTTGACTATTATTGTAAACTCGCACGACATGTACAGTGAGATGGAAAGAAATTGTGGGAAAATATTGCTTTTCCGATCGTTTCTTGGAAGGACAATTTTGGGAAGGATCGTCACTCAAAAGAATCTGATTGATTTATAGTCCCAAGTTGGTGCAGAACCCATTAAGAATATTTTTTACCAGTTCAACATTAACCACTTCTTTCTAAATAGACTAGAATGTTGTCTGTCTTCCATTGTCCTTTTAATGCTACGTTCCCACAGGAACAAAGCCTGCTTCTTAACTGTTCTATGAGCACTTCCACAAACAATAGCCGAGAGCTTTCTCTGCCAATGCAATGACGATTTTGCATATGTACACGGTTAGATGTAGGGAGCGGTGGTAGCACCTTTTGAAATGTTTGGGCAGAATAGTTATTGAGGTTCTTAGTGATATTTCTGGCGATTGTGGAATGGAATTGTTCAGCATGAAGTTTGTTTAAAATTCATCTTTTTGTTAGCCACAAATGCTCCATTAAAGTTTGCCAATAAAGCTTGAATTTGAATTTCTCTAATCTCGAGTTCTTCCGAAGTTTTTCCGAGATTTTTTTAACCGGAAATATTTCTACTAATCTGGAAAACCAGGCTCTTGGTCAAATCAGACAGCTCTATTGCAATAATTAAGTGTGTAGGGTGATTCGCTAAATAATTGTTGAACACTAACCAAATGCTGAACAGTTTCTGAAAATCTTTTTATAAATCGAGCTTAAGTAATTATCGCTCAATTTAAAGGGCTGATGTCAGTGTTTGTGGTACATAATTGATCGCATACAAATTTGCCAATATTGGGATGCTCGCGGTGCGTAACTCCTTTTGTATGTTCTCTTTTTTCGTTCATTCTAGCTTAACACTGAATCGGCCAATCATAAGGCGCATATTTTTCGTTTCAATCATTCTCTTCTCTGTCTCTATTACTACACAGAGGTGTTCCAGGGGCTTTCAGAGGGTTTCGGGAGCCTTCCAGAGGTGCTTCATGGGGTTTCAGTTGATTTTAGAGGCGTTCCAGAGGTGTTACAGGGGTGTTGGCGGGTTTCATGGGCTTCGTTCCTTGAGATTTTGAGGAGTTTCATTGGCGTTCCATGAGGCGTTCCAAGAGGCGTTCAAGGGAGGTTCGGGAGTGCTCCAGGGGCGTTCCATAGTGTATCAGGAGGTCTCAGAGGTAATCCAGGAGTGTTCCAGAGGCCTCAGGGTGATTCATGGGCATGGAGTTTCAGGAGGGAGTTTCAGAGGGACTCATGGGGTTGCATGGGAATTCCGTGAGCATTCCATGGAATTTCAGGGATTTTCAGGGGCGTTCCAGAGATATTGCAGGAGGTCTCAAAGTCCACATGAATAAACTTAAAAACTAACGAATACATCATAAATTTGAACTTATACGATTTCGGAAAACATCAATACTAATATTAAAATCAAACAAATCAAACACGCAATTGAAAACGGCACATATTCGTCTAATTGGCTCTTGTTGAGCATAGTCAGTGCGTTGAAAGTCTAACCTTAAAAACGTTCGCGTCCGTAAAGGTCTAGGAATGACATTCAAATTATTTTTTGACAAAATATTAGGGGCATCAATGCTTCCTGTTATGATTTTTCCTACAAAAACAGCCATTGCCACTTTCCTTCGTTTTTCGAGGGCATCGAGTTCCAACAAACGGCAGCGATCTGCATACGGAGGAAGCACAAACGGGTTGTTCCAGGGTAGAAACCGAATGAATTTGGACTGCACCGATTCGATTCGCTTTATCCAGACGTCATGGTACGGGCTCCAAACCACTACATCAATCTCTAGAATTGATCAAGGAGCAATAACTGGTTCGCAGACAATGAGGATCGGTGAGTTCCTTGGATATTCGAAAGATAAACCGTAGGTTCTTGTTGGCATTCGCTATAACGGATGAATAATGTTCCTTATACATGAGCTGTGAATCGAGAATTACTCCTAGGTCTTTAAAGCTCGAAACTCTTTCAATAGGACCACCTTCAATTGAGTTGGGCCACATTAGTGGAATTTTTGACCGGGAGAAGGATATCACGGCACATTTACCAACGCTTATAGACATGCAGTTGTTCTTGCACCAGCTGGAGAACATGTCGACAATCTTCATGGAGTTTCAGGGGGTTTCAAAGGCATTCTAGGGTATTTCGTGAGTGTTCCGAGGATGGATAAGAGGCTTTCAGGGAGTCTCAGGGGCATTTCAGGAGGTTTTAAAATACTTCTGGGGGTTTCACGGGTATTCCTGAGTTATAACAAGGATACAAGGAGTTTCAAAGGTGTTCCATAGGGCTTCAATGAGATTCAGGGAGTCTCAGGGCATTCCATCCCGAGCAAAGTCTGACAGCAAATTGAAAACTAGTTTTGATGTTGTGACATTGCAAAATGTGGTAACTCAGGTGCTGTCATTTTGGTCGTTTTAACGGTTGAAATATAACAAATGAGAGCAAAAAAATGTTCCTGAGTTATTATACATGATTTGCCAGAAACTTCAAAATTACTTAAAACTAAAATATTAATCAAAATTTGAAATGGCAGCAAGACAAAATTAAAATTTGTAATCAAATTTGATCAAGACCAACTGACTTCAAAATGAGATATCATTTTGTTGATGAATACAAATTTTGTTTTCGATTTGCTTTAATAGCATTCCAGAGGTATTCGAGATGCTTTGAGGAGGTTTCAAGAACATTCCATTGGGGCTTTCAAGTGGCTTTCAAAGGACTTCTGGGGATTTCAGGGGTTTATGGGTAGTTACAAGAATACAAGGAGATTGAAAGGCAGTCCATAGGACTTTAGTGGGTTTCAGGGAGTTTCAAGAAAGTTCCATAGTGCTTCAGGGGTATAACATTCAGGATCGTTTAAGAGGTGTTGCAAGAGTTTTCAGGGGGTTTCATGAATATTCCAGGGGTTTCAAGGGGTTTCAAGAGCATTCGAGGGGTGCTGCAGGACAGGGGGTTTGGTGATTTTATTCATTTGAATTATTTAGTATTATATCGTTATTACAATAAAACTGAATCAACAATTCCTCGCCACAACACTCGGTTCGTGGCTGCAGTCCTCCATCCTTGGCCGCTTCCCACATTTGGCAGATCGTTCTGTACCTGGTCCGCCAATCTTGCACGCAGCCCTCTAGGTCTTCTTGTGCCAACCCGATCTCTTGCAACACCTGCTTTGCTGGGTTGTTTTCTGACATTCTCACAACATGCCCTGCCCATCTTAATCCTTCCAGCTTTTGCAAGGTTCGAGCTAGCAATCACTAGAACCGAATCGACAGGTAAAACATGAAAGTAAAATACATTGTAAAACGTTGACCTAGATTCGAACACCGGTCTTCTGATTGAGAGGCAACCACTATACCTCTCGGCTGTATCACCGAATTGAAAGGTTGATGATAAATGTGAAACTGTTGCTACGTACCTGGTCAGATAGGTTTGTTGACATTTTGTTCAACCAACTCGAGCTTACATGATGGATGTAAAATTGAGTCACATTTGACATTCAGTCATAGAATGTTTACGTACGTTGATGGTTTACGTCACGTGTAAATTCCTATTTTTTTAGGAGTGTAGTTTTCCTTGCCAATCAGATGTTCAGGAAAGTGTTGCTTCCACCTTTCAATCACCTCACATCGGGCGTTTAAAATCCATTACAACAGAATTCTCGACTCGACTCATCTAAAGCACACTGGTTTGACCTGGTGCAAAACTGCAACTACAATTACTATCACCGCCACGAGAGCGTTACCCTATCTAGAGTTGCATACAATGTTGCATCGATCAATTAATTTTCTGCATGAGATATAATTAATTCATAAGAATTTGCCATGCATAATTATTTTGCTCATATAATATCAGAGTTTTTAACTGGGTCCAATTATGCCTTGAAATAATGAATATCCAATTCGTAACTAATCTGTTGCCGTCGAAAAGTAAACATTTTCTTTTGACAACTATACTAACCGTTGTGCAATGAAAGGGTTACAGATGACACGCTTTGCTATTTGCTCTAATACATAATTTATCACGATGACTTTCGAGAACAATAGCATTCATTGCATAGCTCATCACCTGTGGGAAACGGCACCTTGTCAGTTTTAATTGTTTTTCCGCGGGCATTTTACGATGGCCCCGAGTAATCTCAAAGGTTGCGACGTGTCCGCGTCTTGTGGGTCACCGTGATACCGCGAGCTTAATTTTTCAATGACATAATTCAAGCGGATTCGAGTTTTTTTGGACTTACGTAGAATTATGCGGCTGATTTTTCCCTCTAACATAGTCTAATGTTCGGAATATAACAAGCTCATTTGCATTATTAGGCCACCCATTACGTTTCTCTACCCAGCAGTCTTACCGACCGAGCTGCACTCCTGGAACTTAGTCTGGAACGAGCAGCTACACCTTTCTCTCGTTACATTTTTGTTAGTGTAAATGTTTCACGCTTTCGATTGTTATTCTTCTCTGTCTTTGACCTGCCCTCTTCCCGCCGGGAGTGAAGAAGTGGAAAAGGTGCAAAATGAAAATATAATTAAAGTGTGTGCTTGACTTAGTGACTAGCTGCAAACTGCACGGAGGAAGAAGACTGTGCTGTGGAAGCTCATTTAATTCGTATTCAGGCAAGCTTCAGGCTTCCACTGATGCAGACAGCAGTAAGGGCGAGTTCAGTACTACACGCGCACTTTTTCTTACGTGTGAAATATTAATGATTTTGGATAAAATCCTTCCTCCATGTACCATCAGAGAGTCTCGCTTATATCGCCTTCTCTATAACTAAGCAAAGCACATTCTCTTTGAATCGCCTTGCAAGGAATTGACTGTTCTTCAATTGCATTCTCCTGTGCATCACTTTTTACTAGTACATACTTCATAACTTTCATCATACTGGTACTGAACGCACCCTCACGTGGAAACGTGCTCAAAAGCGTAAAGGTGTCTCCACCGTAAACAAAACAAACTCACCTGTGAGTACAAACGGAACACAAACACAGACACAGCCCTGGCTTTCATCGCAGGCAAAACGCATTCCAGGCAGGTAGGCAGGCGGCTAGCCAGTCAGACAGCTTACTTTGATACAGATTGAATCATTCATATAAGTTGATTGATAAAATCATTTGTATTGAGGAATAGCACAGTAACAACAACAACTAATACGCAACCTTCGTTGCTTTCCATTGCATTCGCGTTATTACCTGCCGGAGTATGAGGTGCCCTGCATTGTATGGGTCGCCTTCGCCGTTGTATAGAATCGCAAGGTGTAGTTTTGGACTACCCCACCCTCTCCAACATATTTAGAGAACGGTGCTTTCTCATTTTCCAGGGTGGGATTTGTGGTACAATTTTAGCTCTATTTAAAGAGCAGCTTCATAGTTAATACATAATTATGGGCCGGCAGAGGGGGTGTTTTCGGCCTTGGCAGTCTCTAAACGTTTGCAAAAACGATTATTGCATTTTAACCCGACGGTTTCGGTTATTTATTTAACCTTTTTCAAGGATTAGATGCACGTTTTCTTGTTAGATTTCTGGAAACGTTCAATATACGGAGTCATGGTGTAATGGCGTCCGCTATGGTGCTCTTGTGTCGATCCGTTTGTACCTCACTGTATTTTCTGGTACAAACGGATCGACACAAGAGCACCATAGCGGACGCCATTACACCATGACTCCGTATATTGAACGTTTCCAGAAATCTAACAAGAAAACGTGCATCTAATCCTTGAAAAAGGTTAAATAAATAACCGAAACCGTCGGGTTAAAATGCAATAATCGTTTTTGCAAACGTTTAGAGACTGCCAAGGCCGAAAACACCCCCTCTGCCGGTTCAAACACCAATAGTCGTAACGAAAATCAAATCATAATTATGGGTCAGAATAGCATGACGAATTGATCCACCATTGTAAAATGACGATTTTCTTTGTTTTGTGGGCATGATTTGTTACTATGTAATCTTTTACTTCCAATGAGTTCGAAAAGGAAATGGAGACGCATGGTTGTTGGTACCTGCACTGCCGTGTGCAGCATAGTTGTCCCATAGAACATGGAACAGCTATGCAGCAGCACACGGCAGTACAGGGGATAGACAAATTGATCGGAACCAGTAAAATTTTCACTTTTCAAATGCAAAATCAATAATTGACCACACGGCCTGGTATACCGAAGGCTTTGCACTGAAGGCATTTCATGAAGTTTCAGAACTTTTTTGGCGGGATTCAGAGCAAGGATGATTTCGATCACCTTGCAATCATTTGACTCATTTGTCCATAACTCAGTTCAGAAGTGTAATGTGATGTTCGGCAAACTTGTAGATTAGTGTTTTTCCTATAATTATCACCAAGGACGCCATATTTTAACTCTTATGTATACGCTGTAAAAGCACTAGTACCACCTACTCAAATTCGATCGTTTAGTTAGTGTGAGTAGGTAGTACTAACAGTTTTATGCCGTAATTATTAGAGTTAGAATATTGCGTTCTTGGTGATAATTGTAGGAAAAACAATAAACTACTTAAGAGACGAACCAGCCAAGGGCTGAAAGTCTCTTAAATAAAGACAAATCAATCAACCAATCAATAAACTACAAGTTTGCTAAACACCACATTTCAATATTATGATTCTGAACTGAGTTATGGACAAATGAGTCAAATGATTGCAAGGTGATCGAAAACATCCTTGATTCTGAGGCTTATCGGAGGAGTTTTCGAAGGATTCGGAGCGTTTCAGGTGCGTTGAGTCCGAGGGGCTTTCAAGGGGATTTCGGAGGCATTTCAGGGAGTTTCAGAGAATTGTCAGAGACCCCATTACCTTTTTTTTTTTTGAAACGCCCCTGAAATGCCCTTTGATTAAAGGGTGTCCTTGATACAGGACTGATCTGAACCACACGTAGTTCCATTGAAACGCCCTTCAAATTGTCAAAACCAATGTGAAATGCCTCTGAACCCTCTTTGGACGCGTTTGATGGGCTTCAGAAACCCTCTGAAACGCTGCTGAAAAGCCCTTAAAAAGCTACTAAAAAGCTATCAAACGCACCCTTGATCCTCTAGGAACGCCCTTAAAATGTTCCTGTAACCGCATGAAACTCTCTGAAATTACTCTGAAATGCCTTGAAACGCCTCTCAAACCCCATGTAATGAGCATTAAAGGGCCCAGAGATCCCCTGAAACAACCCCCTGAAACGCCTCTGAAGCCCCTTAGTACCCCCTTTTTGGGCTCTCTGGGAAGTTTCAGGAAACCTCCTTAGGTTCATCTCAGATTCCCAGGAGCAAGAGCTGTTCTTGCTAGAACTAGATTTCCTCATTAAAGCCCAAACTTAAATCTCATTAAAGCCCAAACAAATTTCCCTCTTTTTATGTGTTTTATAATTTATGCACCCCCAGCCAAGTGCATAAAAAGAGGTTCCGGCCATTGGCGTAAATACGGGGGGTCTTGGGAGGGCTTAAACCCCGTAGAATCCGAATTGTTGATTTTCCGGTGCTAGTCCTTTTTACGGCTGACTCGCAGGGCCTGACACCAACCCACTAACCCAGGGAGCTGGGCTTACCTTCCCGGAAGCTACGGGTTCTGCATTGGAATTTCCTCCAACTACAGTGCTAAATAGCTAGGCTCAAGCGCCAGTCTTCGCCAGGCTTCGGAAGATTACAAGTGGTAGTCGAAATACGCGTATCTGTAAAAGGATAAGTAATTAGGGCGAAAGGTGCGAAACTAATTACACTCATTCGAAGAGGGTATTCTGCTTAGAGGGTTCGAAAAGTCGGTACAAGAATGATTGACGTGGTGTGCCGTTCACAATGACAAGTACACAAAAGTTGATATGCTATAGAGGAATTTTAATTTTTAATGAATTACTAGATGAACAAACCATGCACGAAGCGTCCAAGAATTCAAAAGAAGATGTTCAAAATGGATTAATTAAGATAACAAGTAAATTATCAAAAGATAAAAGATTTTCATAAGTTCGTAAGAGAGGCTTGATGATACGGGGTTATACGGATTAAATAAGTGCGAAAAAGAGACAAACCAGTCAAGGGCTGAAAGTCTCTATAATATAGCTAAATCAATCAATCAATCGAGTGCGAAAAAATGAAGAATTGACACAAACATATTAGATGTCATTGAACCTCAGTTTCAAGCACTTAAATTGCTAGTCCCAAATGATTAGTCCAAAGTTAGGACCGACCCTGCTCATCACCCATACAAAACATGATCAGGTGTTAGTCGGCTACGGCGGCGGCGGTGGTTGACTAACTAGCCCGCGCGCGTGGAAGCCCCCTTTTTATTACAACAACGAACAAACGCGTGATGACCCAGTCGCGCGTACCACCAACCAGCCAGTCCAGTCCAGCCAGCCTGTAGTAGTCGGTCGGTCGCGGAATCAGGGGGAACCAGAAGCACAAATATTTCTGTAGAGAACTCACTTATTTACATTTTTATTTTATATTTTCCTACGCCCATAAGTGCGCGCTATCCACGGCACGGCACGGGTCGACCCGACTTCTACACCTCTCCTCTATCTACCTAGGTATCTGCTGTTTTGAGCGGCGGGCTCACCAGCAAGTCCAGTTTTCAGTTTTCGTCGCGATTGTCGTCTGGTCACTTTTCTTCCGATCATCCGCATCTCGACAGCGCGAACGGTGAACGTGCGACTTTTGGTGACTTTTGTCGAGTGAAGAAAGCGAATTGACACCAACGGGATGAAATAGTTTCGTTCGATTTGAACTTTCTATTCGTTTGTTTTGGTCAAAAGTAATCAAAGTTCATAATCCTTGGTGACTAGTGTTGTGCGCGAAGTTGTTATCAGATGGACTATAATTCAATTACAAGTCCAGGTTACGCGTGTGTGGTATGAAGTAGAATCTTATGATCCTCCCAACGACAGCTGGAATGTGCAACCTCCGAACAACATGTAGCAAGGGCACTTGAATTACATGTTAGGTGTAATTAAAATCATGATGCGAAAAAGGCGCCCCAATCGTTCGGAGAACCCCAAAACAAACGCATGGAAATCAGTTTATCTACGGTGCGGTGTGAATGTGTTTAGGTGTGCTACATAGCCAGATTAAGTGATAGTAGAAAAAGTGGCGCCCTATTGTTGGCGAAGTAATTCAATTATACGCCAAAACACCTACATACGTGCAGTATCGGTCGGAGCGGAATGCAATAATGTGACTAACTAGTATGGTGCGAATATTATTCTTCTAGTTGAGTGAGTTTGAAGACGCCTAGGTGTGATGAGAATGTCGGCACCTGTTTTGGCACTGGAAATCCGCTCGCCACTTAGCCTTTGACTGACGTCACCGGAATGACATTCACAAACACCCCCTCGCGAGCTGACGACGATGCGGTCATCTTTAAATGGCACTCAGAAGGGGTTTTTTGAGTGGATTAACCACATATGACCTTGATTTTTAAACAAACTCATGGTATGCATTAATAATTCATAATGGTAAACAATATGTACATGGTGCGTGATTGAAATGGTATAGTAGGGTAGTGCACAGCTGCGATCCTTGAATATTATTTCCTTAAGAATTGTGAATCATAAATTAGAGATGAGAAATGTTTTTGAAGCCAATCGTGCAATAAATCCCTGCCAAATACATTCAAAGACCACGGTTTCGAGGTGGGTAGATGGTACTAAATGTAAATGTCATATAAAGGTATTTCTTTTTATCTACATTTATGCGGAGCATCAACATTTCAAGTACTTCAAACCGCACAAAGCAAAAATAAACAACCAAGCGTCTCCATGAGCCTGCTTCAAACTACATAAGATAAGGAGGCGCGTAATTTACGTTAACATGATTTTAGAATTGGTTCCAATATTTGATCTCGTCTTGGATGATTGATACTTTTGAAGCATGTGTAAAAAATACGAATTCTACAATTTTACCAGAACTCCGTAAAAATTATTGAGTGTTTCACTCGCTTTATGCAATTTAACGTCCAACCATAAAGCTCTACCTTTAAGGGATTAGAACAGTGGTGCTCAAACTGCGGCCCGCGGGCCGCATGCGGCCCTCGAAGCTGGTGAATGCGGCCCGCAGAGTGCTTCGGAAAAAAGTCGATGATGAAGACATAATATTGAATGCTATGTCTTATAAACATATTTGTCTATATCATTTGATATACATAACATCATTTTTTAGTTACAATATGAAAACTCTGTAATAATTTTCAATGATTTAAAAAATAATAAGCTGCCAGGTAACTATAAATCTTAACTGTTGATAACTTAGTTTGTTTTTTTTTTTATAATTTTCAACACATTTGGCCTAACCGAAATTAGATAGAAAACATTATTATAAACGACGTAGAAATCAAACATTCTTACAATTAGTGATAAACTACAAGTTTATACAAATATTTTTATCTATGTTTCTAACACGAAATTAGCACCGATGAGTTTTAAATATTAGCTTCTCTTGTAGTTTGGTGCTAATTTTTTAAGTTCTTTCTTGGATAACGACGCAAAATAGCGAACTATTTGCTTCTACAATTGAATTTCATTAAACTTCAAGAAATCTTACATATGGTTTGAATTCTTGAAATTCAATGCGTCCCTATTGATCAAACTAAGATATACGAAATTTAAGTATTTATGTTCAAGTAATGTATGTTAAACATGTTCAAAAATCTTTGATTTTACTTAGTTCTTAAACTGCCTTGGTCCTTTTTTAAAAATTGATTTTTATTTTGCGGCCCGC
Source organism: Aedes albopictus (assembly GCF_035046485.1). Classification (NCBI taxonomy): domain Eukaryota; kingdom Metazoa; phylum Arthropoda; class Insecta; order Diptera; family Culicidae; genus Aedes; species Aedes albopictus. Next base: position 198,946,047 of record NC_085138.1, on the reverse strand, counting down.
GGCATAAGAGAAAAATCTCAATTTGGCCCGCGGTATGCTTCAACCTGAGCACCACTGGATTAGAAGACCTGCTCCAAAGGCACGTTGTCCTCAATTTCAGACATTTGTGCCGGCGCCATATAACTTAGCCTATTTCATCATCTTTAGTAGAAAAAAAAAAAGAAATGAGAATACGAATAGCGACATGTCGAGTAACAGTAAAAAATATTCTGGAAGAGGGCACTAACGCAAGGCCGTAACAAAACGCGTTCAAACAGCGCCCTCAAAAGGGCACTTTTTCTCGGAAACGTCGTAGCGCAAAAACTGGTCCAGGTACCAAGGGAACATCCATTAAGTACGTCACGCTAAAATTGAGAATTTTCGACCCCCCTCCCCCCTTCGTACGGGTTTTTCCTATACCTAATACATTGCTTGTCACACTTTCACAAACCGCCCCTCCCCCTATGACCGTGACATACTTAATGGGTGGCCCCCAAGATATACAGCAGACTTACCACTTACTTGGTAGGCATGTTGGTTCACATGAAGAGGCGTGTTGGCCACACGGACATTACAGATATGATGATCGACAATGCGTTCTAAGCATTTTAGAAAGAAAGAGCTCAACCTGTACAGCTATGCTTCTTCATACGACGCATGACCCACGTTCAGGATGAACTCCATAATTTGGAGAAATCTACTGAAAAACTGCAAAAAAGTAGTTTTTCCAAAACATTTTGGAAGTATACAAATCCTTTCTGATACGAAGTACGACAAATCCAGAGCCATAGCGTGCGGTTGGCCAGGGTGGCCCCCGCCAAGGGCGCCAGCTTCAGAGGGGCGCCGAAAAGGCCTAAGGCTAGAAGGAAACAGGATGATGCTGTTGTTTTCTTGAATGTTATCAATTAATTTTAATTATTTACAGTAACTATCTAAGATTGATCATGTGTCAACACGTCCTTCCAGATTCTCAATTAAGATTTCTTTAGACGATTTTAAGAATGTATTTTTTTTGTTTCGAGAAGCTATTTTAGTTTTTTAATGAACAAAACAAAATCAATAAGTTTTCGAAAGTCTAGTGAATGTTCCTTTCTGAAAATTCATAATGCTCTTTAAGTTCATCCAATTTTTATTTCCAGTAAATGTTTCTTTGGGCTTAAACTTTTAAACTAGCAAATCTAGCAGAAATCTTTCTAGCTGTTTTACCAAAAAAAAAACTACCAGTGAGTATTTTTTTGTTATTTTCATTTCCCCAAAACAAATATAATATTCTAGGAATTCCTTAATAAATTCCACTAGGTATTTGTTTGGATTTTTTTTTTCAGAAAATCTTTCAAAAAATATATCAGAAATTTATCTAGAAATTCTTTCAGAAACTTCTTCAGGGATTCTTTAAAACAAATTTCAAATCATAAATTCTTCTGAAGATTCTTGAAATATCTCGAAGAAGTTTCTAAATTCCTTTAGAAATCCTTCCAGGGATGCTTTCAGGGAGTTATCTAGAAGTTTATTCAGGAATTAATCAAAGGATTCTTCCCGATATTTTTCCAAGGATTTTAATGAATAATCTTCCATAATTTCTTCAGAGTTCCAAAATTTTCTTTGGAATTCGTATAGTGATCCCTGCAAAAATGTCTTTAAGGATTAGGTGCCTAGAAACCCTTTAATAAATTTTGTTAGTAATTCCTCCATGGATTCCTATGGAAAATACTGCATAGGTTCCGTTAGAAATCCCAAGAATACTTTATGAAAATTCTTCCAGTCTTCTATGGAATTCTTTAGAAATTCGACCAAAGTTTCCTTCAAAAAGTCATTTATAGATTCCTTTGTAAAAAAGTCTATCACATCGATCAGAAAAACTTCCATTGATACCTTCCGAAATCATTCCATGCTCACTAGGGATTGCTCCATATATCTGGTAGAATTCCGGTAGAAAACCTCCAGCAAATCATAAATTTGGAATTCATTCAGGAAGTTCTCCAGGTTGGAGATGAACCAGCCTCGGGCTGAAAATCTCCCTAATAAAGCTAATAATAATAATAATAATAAGTTCTCCAGGTATTTCGTTGGAAAATCTGCCATTGATTCCATCTATAATTTTTCTTAACCCTTAAATGCGCAATGTTGTTTTAAAACAACATACCTAAAAACGCTCCAAAATAATTGACCTTCACTTTTATTATTAATTATTAATTTATTTTTTAAATCAGTTTTTTATTGTCGTGCGCCTTTAAGGGTTAAGGTTTATTTTGGAAGCCTTTCTTGGATTCTTTCAGAACCTATTCCTGGGATTTCTTCATAAAATCTTCTAGGGATCTTTTAAAATTCCCCAAAGATTCCTCAAGAAACCCTTTCAGGGATTCTTTCCAAGTTTTCTTCCAGAAATTCTTCCAAAAGTGATTCTCTACAAATTTTAACATTCCATCAAGTATTTCTTCACGATCAGCTCCTGCAATTCCTTCAAGAGTTAATCCATGAATTCCATTTCGAATTCTTGCTGAAATTTCTTCCGGATTTTCATCAAGTATTCCTCCGGAAATTTCTGCAGGAATTCCTCCAGAGATTCTAGCATAATTTATTCCTGTGATTCCAGCGGGAATTCTTCCAGAGATTTCAACAAAAACTGATGTACAGATTCCTTTAGAAATTCCTCCTGGAATTCAGCTATGTCCATAGTTTGTCTAATAATAAGTGAACACAGAACATTTTCTTACAGATCTTTTGAGAAATGTTTTGAAAAAATCTCCAGAAAACATTTTTGGTGAAGTTATGGGAAAATTTGTGTGGAACCTATTAAACTAATGTTCGAAAATTTATAAAATACATTATTTGAGGATTCCTGAAAACCCCTAAAGCTGAATAAACTATTTTTGAGAACAACGTTCAGTTGAAAAATCGTGAAACAAAAATTCAAAAAATACTGTAAGATTTGCTGAAGAAAATTATGCATCATTTATGTTATGAATCTGAAATGTTCGTACTTATACTCGTATAAAATAAATCAACATCGGAAAATTGTTCGGTGACTCCCATTAAAATTCCTAAAAAATACTCGAATGAAAAACATTATAAGAAAACAAAAAATCAAGGGGAATTTGTTTCTTAGAAACACTAAGTGCAACTTTTAAAGAAACTTTGAAAAAAAAATGAATAACTACAAACTTAGCAAATTAAAAATTTCGCGGGGCGCCAACCTGGATGCCTGCCAAGGGCGCCATGGGACCACGCTACGGCTCTGGACAAATCCCACCTGTTCTTGGAGATTGAAAATCTCAATCGACTTTATAGTTACGATACTCTGGGCCAAAATCAGAGTATTGTAACTACAAGAAAATTCGTATGGGTAATCCAAACATGTATCCACCACACATCCGGGGAAGTGCATATTATATAGACATTCAAGAATTTCCTCATATATTACTTAACATATGCAACCGCCCAACCTTCATGGTATCCACTAGAGAGGAAGTGTTAGACATAATGCTTTGTTTCAGCAGAATTAGTCACGAGATGACCAATTGTCATGTGTCAGATGAAGACTTTTAAAGTTGACAGCAGAACTAACCTGTATAACCTGTTCTGTGGCTTAGTTGGTTAAAGCGCCGGTCTAGCGAATACGGAGTCGTGGGTTCGAATCCACCAGAACGCAATTACTGATACTGATGCGGCCAAATTTTAAGGATATTCACCATCCATTGACACTCCAAGTGATTTAGATGATGTCGCTGTTACTACAACGACCTTCATCATGGAAGCTTTTGAAGAAGCATGCCCTCTACGGTCCGTGAAGATCACAAGAGGAACCCTTTGGTGGAACTCAGTTCTAGCGAAACTCAGCAAACAATGTAGAAAGAGTTGGAACAGACAACGTTCGGCTGATTCGGAGGCTTTCAGGTCGACTCGCAAGGCCTACCAGAAAGCACTTCGGTCTGTTGAACAATCCGGCTGGAAAAACCTTTGTACAAAGGTTTCCAATTTGAGTGAAGTGTGTCGGTTGAACAAAATCCTTGCAAATTCTTAGAATTTCCGATTAAAGAACTTGGTTTGCCAAATGACAAGTTCCTTTGATGAGGATGTTCTAGAATGCTTATTTAGTTCACGATTCCCCGGATGTGTGGATATCACGTCTTCGAATGAACCTGATATCTTTTCTTGTAGTTATGATTATTTAGCATCTGCTTGGAGTATCATAACTATAGAATCGATTGAGTGAACACTAAACAGTTTTGCTCCTTTCAAATCTCCTGGAGCAGATGGGATACATCATATTTTTCTTCAGAAGGGATTTGTTCATTTCAAACAGGTTTGGAAAAAAAACAACTTGTTCGCAGTATTGTTACAGGGTTTATTTCGAAATCCTGGCGGAATATTACTGTAAAGTTTATTTCGAACGTGGGTCGAGCGTCGTATGAACAAATAAAGAGCTTCAGACCTATCAGTTTGACCTCTTTGCTTCTGAAATGCTTAGAACGCATTGTGGATCATCACATCCGTGATGTTCATCTGGCCAACGTGCCTCTTCATGTGAACCAACATGCCTACCAATCTGGTAAGTCCACTGTGACTCTTTTACACAAGGTTGTTTACGATATCGAGAAAGCATTCGCTCAAAAGCAATCTTGTTTGGGTGTTTTCTTAGATATCGAGGGTGCCTTTGACAATGTGCCTTTCGATGCTATATTAGAAGCCGCCCGGAATCATGGTATATCTCCAATGATTTCCACTTAGATTCATCAAATGCTCAAAAACCGACATCTCTTCTTGACATTGCGTCTAGCATGGATTAGGAAATTAAGTGTTTGTGGATGCCCCAAGGGGGAGTCTTGTCACCACTTTTGTGGAATCTCGTAGCAGATACGCTATTAAAGCAACTCAATAATAGCGGTTTCGGTATGTGCATCAGCACCCTTTTCGACCTGATGCAAAGCGCCCTTCAGGTGATTGAGGGCTGGGTCGTCAACATGGCCTTTCGGTAAATCCGAGTAAAACATCTATTGTTCTTTTCACGGAAAGGCGAAATCGTAATGGCGTTCGAACTTTGCGTCTCTTGATTCTTAAATCAATGTGACGGATCAGGTAAAGTACATTATTGATCCCAAGCTTTCTTGGAAACCTCATATTCACTTCAGAATCAAGAAAACTTGTATGGCCTTTGGTAAAACTTGGGGTCTAAAACCCAAGTGTAAAAAATGGATTTACACAACTGTTTTTCAATCAATACTGGCCTATGGATGTCTTCTGTGGTGGCAAAAGGGCGAAGTAAGAACAATCAAATCAAAATTAGGCCATATCCAAAGGATGCTAATGGCGATGTGTGGAGCGTTCTCTTCAACTTCCATGGCAGCTCTCGAAGTTCTCTTTGACGTTGCTCCACTACACATTCATTTCAAACAAGAATCACTATCTTGCACTTACCATTGACGGTTACTCGGTTTACTAGAGGAAACTCTTGTGAACCGCAGATCAACACACACCTCGTTGTCTCCACTTTTGGCGAATTAAGACAAAGTGGTCCTTGCTCCATAATTTTCCGTATAGGACATTTTCCACGGAATTTATTTCCAGGGAAGAGTGGAACCTGCAGAGAAGTATTTCAGCAGGCATCGTATGTAACTGATGGTTCCCTTCTTGAAAGTCGAGCTGGCTGGTGTGTAGTCTTGGAGCTGTCAACAGTCTTACTCACTTGGTAGACCCTGCACCGTTTTTCAGACCGAAATCTTTGCTCTTATGTGCGGAGTGCAATCAGCACTTCAGCAGCACGTAATGGGCAAAGTTATATACTTCTGTTCAGATAGCCAGGCTGCTATTAAAGCACTTGCTTCGGCCAACTCTAGGTCGAAGTTAGTTATCGCTTGTCGAACTTAAATCCAGGAGGTTCATTCAGCAAACAAATACTGTTCATCGTGTATGAGTATCTGTCCATTCTTCCATCGCTGGAAATGAAGTGGCTGATGAGCCAGCTATTTCTATATCGAAGCTTTGGGTAAGCCGCAAATTAACAATACTGGAATGGTTTGGAGTCATGTCGTCAAACAAAATTGTATTCTACTGAGCCTTCTCCAGGGGTGGCGAAGTATCTAACAAATCTGTCTAAGCAGAATTACATTATGCTGGTCAACGCACTGACTGGTCACTGTCGACTCAGCTACCACATGGCGAACATTCAGCAAGCTGATTCATTTGCATGTGATTGCTGTGAATCCGATTATGGAACTTCGTATCATTTCATATGTAACTGTCCAGTTTTTGCGCAACTACGTTTCCGAATTCTCGGTTAACACTTGTTAAGTGAAACTGGCTTCAGAAACCAGAATCTTCAGGACCTTCTGTTGTTCTTGACACGTTGTGGTAAAGATCTATAGGCTCTCCTTACGCTTTTTCATATTTGATCAAATTCTCTGACTTTACATTAAAACTGTACATTTTCAGAATTTGCGTGCTAACCATTTCTATTTTCTGATTCGAATATTGGCAACGCATCAAAATGTATTAATTGAAAAATTTACATATTTTCTGAAATGGCAAATTTTATGAATAGCAAGTATGTATATTTGCATAAAATTTACAATTTCGTAAAATAAATGTTAAATTTTGCAATAAGTACGTATTAAACCTAGAGTCGCTAAATTCTATCAAAGTTAAAAGTGGGTCAATACGTGGAAAGATTTGAGAATTAAATTCCACTAAACGCGTCCACAAAAGTTATTATTAATACATACACCTGTTTGCTGAAGTAACATACCTATGCGAAAAAACTGACATTCCAAATCTCAAGAATTGATAATGCACATCGTCTGTTTGTTGGTTCCATTATTGGGAGTATGTCAAAAATCGGGCCATCATTAATGATTTGAAAATAGATTTAGGAATTTTATTTTCAGTTCGTGCACCATATAAAGTTAAACTGGTATTCTAAAATGTTTCGTCGTTTTTTTTCATCTACGCATAATTGTCCCATGTTATATGGGATTCCCATATTACATGGGGCAATTGGGCGTAGAACGGCAAACTGTCATAAGTTTTGAGTTTAGATAAAAAAAAATCCTTGAGCAATTCTAGATTATTTCTTGAAACCGTTCTGCCACTGCTACTATTGCAGGCACATAACAATAATACACATTCCGCCAACCGAAGATGATAGCCACATGTAATTCAAGTGCGACCTTGCTAATTGCTAACTAGCCAACAAGTCTGAATCGTATACATTTGTATCTAACGTTGGCGCGATTCCAACCGACAGCTAGCTGCGTCCAGTCACTTTCACTTGGTCGGTTTCTATCGGTTTTCATTCCTTCTTGTTCGACTTGCAAGAAGCAGAAATGAAACAGCACCTCGGTAATCAGCGAACCATCCATTAGGCTAGATAGCGATCGATTTGCCTGGCTTCGACTAGCCCGGCTCGACATGATCGTAACCGATTATGGTGGCAAAGTTGCCAACGGCAGTGGGGGTAACAGTCTGATACATTCCAACTCATTCTACATGCAAAAACAGGCGAGTTTACGATACATTGCGATAATTAGCCATACAAGTGTGCTCCAAACAATAGGATGTCGTAATAAGAAATTTTTCTGTTCTTTCTGTTCTTAACAGGAACAACTACGCAGACGACGGGAAGAGGAGGAACGAATAGCAGCTCAGAATGACTTTCTACGAAACAGCATCAGGGGTTCGCAAAAATTGCGACACTTGCAGGACAACCCAGTCGTCGAGAAACCCACCATAGGTGTTGACAATGAGGCCTACACGGAGGATGAAGAACCCGAAAAGATTATCGGTGAGACCATTCCATTTGGATTATTTTTAATTGTATTCTAATCTTTGGATTTCCTAGGATATGGTGAGTTAGTATCGGCCTTGCAGCGATTACAGGGTCACCTCAACAAACATGGCTTGGCCGCACTCGCTGGTAGAGTTACGGCGGCTCAAAGTCTTCTGCTGGGTCCAGGTATTGCACGTGCCCTCGCTGCTCGCACGGCTGTTCTGGAGAGGAGGCGACCACGGATACAAAACCCCATTTGCTCAAATGCTCAGGCACTGGCTAAGGACGTAAGTGTTCACGGTTGAGTTCAGATTTGCAACATTTAGCGCTAACAATCACTTCTGCTTGCAGTGCGTCGAATCCCTGGCCCAGTCAAGTACACCAGCTGCAATAGAACTATGTGATCTGCTCTCGACGTACGAAATGGAAGGACTGTTGCAGGCGCACGATCGGATCGCGTCGACAACCGATCGTTCGCCCGCCTACGGAGTCAGTGCAGCCAGTCAGAATCCCGCGGTGCCATTGCCATTGAACAATAATACGATGACCAGCGCTACTCCGGTCAAACCGACATCAGTTTTGCCATCTATTCCAAATAATACTAGCCTAGTTAATAACAATAACAATAATATAGCAAAGGTGGGTTGAGTCACCTGAGATGTTTTCTTTTGATTGTTAATAAATATCTCCTTATCCATTGCAGCGTGAGCCTATGAGCGTTCCTCTCGGTGTTCTGCGGGACGGTAGTCAGGATCACATAAGAATAATACAAATTGAAAAGTCTTCTGAACCGCTGGGAGCCACCATTCGGAACGAGGGAGAGGCCGTGGTGATTGGACGGGTGGTGCGTGGAGGAGCCGCCGAAAAGTCCGGTCTGTTGCACGAGGGAGACGAACTGCTCGAAGTAAACGGTATCGAAATGCGTGGGAAGTCCATAAATGACGTCTGTGCTCTGCTCAGTGCAATGACCGGTACACTTACGTTCCTAGTAGTACCCGCTAGCAGGCCTCCATTGGATCCGACCATACGAGGTGGAACACGGACCGGGTCCTGCGCGGTATTGCACGTTAGAGCACACTTTGACTATGATCCGGAAGACGACCGGTACATTCCGTGCCGTGAGCTTGGCATCAGTTTTCAGAAAGGAGATGTGTTGCATGTGATATCTCGTGACGATCCCAACTGGTGGCAAGCGTATCGAGAAGGAGAGGAAGACCAAACCTTGGCCGGACTTATACCGAGCCAGTCATTCCAGCATCTGTGCGAATCCATGAAATTGGCCAATGCCGGAGAGGTCGGTTTGAGAGCTCGAAGGGACGCCAACGGTAAGGCTGGTGGATTTACATTGCTTTGTGCCAGAAAAGGACAGAAGAAGAAAAAGAAGGCCAGTAGCGAGCATGGCTACCCTCTGTACGCTACAGCAACCGCCGAAGATCCGGAACCAGAGGAGATCCTAACGTACGAGGAGGTCGCCCTGTACTACCCTCGTGCATCCCACAAACGGCCGATAGTGCTGATTGGCCCACCGAACATTGGACGGCACGAACTTCGACAACGACTGATGGCCGATTCGGAACGATTTGCTGCTGCCATTCCTCGTAAGAACTTTGGTCTCTATGGTCAGGAACTCACTCTCGCTGAACTATTCTTTATTTACTTTCAGACACATCTCGTCCTCAACGCGAGGGAGAAATTCCTGGACAAGACTATCACTTCATCTCGAGACAGCAGTTCGAGGCGGATATACTCGCAAGGAAGTTCGTTGAACACGGAGAGTACGAGAAGGCTTATTACGGTTAGTATTTAGATAACTTCCTTCATGAATCATTAATGAAATTGTTCCTAATGAGCTACTTATAAGCGTAACTGAAGGGGCCACTCATTGTCAATCGTTATAAAAACGAGTTGCTCCCCTACTTCGAAGGAATGCCCGTCCATCGTAACATTGCTCACTAGATGATTGTTGTCATGCTCTGCCTACCAGCACGTACTTTGGTTTGAACGCATTCAATTTTCAATTCGATCTTTGTTGATTCGCGTTTCAAGCGGGTGAAAAGCTCTACCATCGCTCTAAACATTATGGCGATACCCAGGTAACAATGATAGCTGAATAATAGCTTATTCAGCCAAAATTTGCAAAATCAAGCTTAAGAGCAGCTTATTCATCTGTTGTAAAGCAATCATGTTTGTTGGGTAATGTCCATGTCGACCGCAAAGCTAATCAATTGACCTGGTTTCGTAAAAACCGTACCTCGATTGTTAAGCCCGACACATCGCTTTACACCTGAAAAGCAATCTTGGCAATCCGTCACCTTGTCGCAGTTCCCAGCAAGATCCTAGGCAAGATCCCAATGAACGGGATAGTTCACACGAAACTTTAACACAATTTTGCACACCCTCCATCATTGCTAAAACCAATCTGATCAGTGTAGTGAATCAGCTTCCCAGGATAGCCGTTCTTGTCCATGATTTGCCATAGCTGAGTGCGGTCAATTATATCGTATGCCTCCTTGAAGTCGATGACCGGGTGATGCGTAGAATTTACGGTATTTCTGGGACATTTGCACACGGTGAAAATCTGGTCCGTTGTCGACCGCCCGTTGATGAAGCCAAACTCAGACGATGGAAATGATCAGGGAAAGCACTTTATATGCGTTGATAGGGTAAGTGTACCAATTATGGCACTACCTAAGGAAAGCTATTTATACAAAAATAACGAGAAGACCAACGAATGTCATCAATAAGTTAAAAGACAGCTTAGTTTCCATACTTTACATGAAAAATATAGAAACGGAGCCAAAACTACTTTTAGTATTAATTACAGTGTGTGCCAATGATAGGAACCCTGTACCAGTTATGGTTATATTTTTTAACTTCGGTTCCTTTTCGCACTATTTGCATGCATTCCTTATGGGGATAGCCATAACTGGTACATTATGGCAAAAAAGGATGCAAGGAAGCCGAAATTTTAAGGAAAATGATTTATTTCTACCATGATTTGAGGAAAATGTGAAGTTTAAATGAGAGCGACTATCTTTTGTGAACGTGATCTGTTGTTCACATTTTTTTTTCTTGTTGGTTTACATCGTTAAAGGGTGAAAATTAACTATGGCGAATAATTGGTACTATAGCCATAATTGGTACAGTTACCCTAGTGATCGTTTTGAAATTCCGAGTTCTCACATTCCAAATGGTCGCCTTTTTCTGTGATTGTAGAAGATTATCACTTTCTACCACTTTTTCTACGCACATCTTGATAAGTTTAGCTTCGATATCATCCTTACCATCTGCATTGTTGGTTTCAAGTTTTTGAATGGAACCCTTTACATCCCTCGCCATGCGAGTTGGATCAGTTCCGAACTTGGCTGCATTGACGTTGTCGTCAAAGTAGTCGCTTCCTTCGTCGCTTTGATCTTTCGTGTCTACGTTATCCTCGTTATTCAGGTGTTCTATCACCTACGTTCGTCCGTCAACAGGGTCCCGTCCTCATCCTTGCAGATTTCAGCTCGCAGCAAGGAACCGTACAGAACACGTTGAGCTGGTAGAGCTTCCTTGCAGCACAAGGATGCACGAATCCTTCCAAGTGTTTGATATTCACGAACAGCAAGGCAGTCGCTGAATGATAGACGAATATCGCCGTCACTGTACCCGCCAGTAACGGCAATCGGGTCGCGGATAGATTCGAAAAAATCGCGGCAATATAGACGACGAGTACATTCCTCTTGCAGGAGTTGGTGTCTACTACTTACGAGGGCTTTGTGGTCGCTAAGATAAACGGGATCTCCTTCTGTAACTGCTATTCGCCTACGCTGTGGTCGATCGAACAGTTCACGCAGATGCTGGACTGTATGGCAACCGTACGAAGGGCGAAAGCCGGTAGTAATGGAGGGTGACTTCAATGCTTGGTGGGATGAGATATCCGTTTCACGAGCCAGTGGGGTCAAATTCTGCTAGAGGCACTTGCCATGCTAAACGTACCAAAAGTACATACCTTCAGCCAAAACGGAGCGGAGTCGATCTCTACGTTACTTTTTGTAGTCCCGGTCTAACAAGTAATTCAAACTGAAGGGTACGATGCCTACACTTACAGCGACCACCTGGTGGTTCGCTACAGTATCGACTACTACAGCAGATAGCGGGTAGAGGACGGACTAGCTAGACCAAGGCCAAGCCCTCGTAGATGGAAGACAACATACTTCAACGACGAGGTATTTAGGGTCAGTGAAACTTAGGGACCGTTCATAAACCACGTAGACTTTTGGGGGGGGGGTCTGGCCAAAGTCTACGCTCCATACAAATTTTCAAATGTTTGTATGGACAAAAGTCTACGAGGGGGGGGGGTCTAAGGTTGCCAAATTCTGGTCTACGTGGTTTTTGAACAGCCCCTTATTAGTCTAATACGGGTACGAGTGGGTAGCGGTGCTCTCGCGTGCATACGATGTGACCATGCCTAGACAAAGCCCACCCAAGGAATGGGAGACCACCGGCGTACTAATGCGCTCAAGCGATTGGAAATATCCCAATGAAATAAAGATCCATGAAGCAAGCTTCCAATCGCATTTCCTTTTTCGTGTCTGGGATCTCTCTCTCTCTCTCTTTCCTCTCTCTTCTCTCTTCTTGGCGTAACGTCCTCATTGGGACAAAGCCTGCTTCTCAGCTTAGTGTTCTATGAGCACTTCCACAGTTATTAACTGAGAGCTTCCTCTGCCAATGACCATTTTGCAGAGTATCTTCGTGCCTGCCACACGATATACGCATGCCCAAGGAAGTCAAGGAAATTTCCTTTACGAAAAGATCCTGGACCGACCGGGAATCGAACCCGTCTCCCTCAGCATGGTCATGCTGAATATCCGTGCGTTTACCGCCTCGACTATATGGGCCCATCGTAAGGTATAGATTCGTTATAGTAGTGTATAACACAAATTATACAGACCAACCAAAATGTTTACTGCGTATCTCTTGTTGGCTACCCTGCAATTGTAGTTTATGGCTGATTCAAAGGGCCGGCCAACAAACTTTTAAATTTCTTCGCATTGTCTCTCCTGAACAATCATAATAATAATAATGATCGCTATTACAGGAACATCGTTGGAGGCGATTCGAGCAGTGGTGGCCAGTGGAAAGATATGTGTGCTGAACCTCCATCCCCAGAGCCTAAAACTTCTACGTTCTTCGGACCTGAAGCCCTACACAGTTCTGGTGGCACCACCAAGTTTAGAGAAGCTTCGTCAGAAGCGAATACGTGCTGGGGAACCTTACAAGGTATGATGTTAGCCTATTTTAGCTCTTTTATCAAATCCTTAACAATAATTCCCCTAAAACAGGAAGAGGAACTGAAGGAGATCATTGCCACGGCGCGGGACATGGAGGCACGGTGGGGCCACCTGTTCGATATGATCATCATCAACAATGACACGGAGCGAGCCTACCATCAGCTTCTCGCCGAAATAAACTCACTCGAACGTGAACCACAATGGGTGCCAAGTAGCTGGCTGCATAACTAATTGCCTGGTCAGTGATCCATTTTCTACTTATACATTTCTTTTTTTCGTTGTTTGTAAAGGAAAGAACACTATCGTTTAAGTCTGATATACTGATTAGTGAGCGTACAGATAAATTATCGTAATTTATGTAAGTAGATACTTAGACAGAAGAACAAAACATTCCAATAGCAGAACAAACTTTGTCCATGCATATACTACAACTTGGAATGACGAAACTGGATGATTGCTGAAAATCAAAACACGTTTATAGGAGTATGCAAATAAAAACCCAATTAATAGTTAAGCAAAGTTGTTATTTTCGTTTTTAAAAACAGAGTATAAAAGATTTATTTTATATTTAGATCATTTCCTGTAAAAACATACATAGAAAGATTGTTTTATATGTAAATTTTATTTATCTGTCCATATTCCTGTACAATTATGGAGGAAAAACTGAACACAATAAAAGCAATTTCTAAATGTTAAAAGAATAAACTTAAAATAGTCAAACTCAAAAACCCCTTACATAATTCAATAAACGTAACGCATTATAATATTCAGACTAAAACAAAGGAAAAGAAACACAAAATCGAAAAATTCATTGATCCGGTTCGAAAAAATATGAGAATAACAAAAAAAATATTCGTGTTCACAATTTACTCTAGAAAGAAAAGAACATCATAACTAGCGATAACTAGCAGTAACAAATTGAAGGAAAAGAAAAAAAACATAAAACAAGACATAGAACAAAAAACAACCAGCTTAAATTCATCCACAAAGAGTTTAAAAATTGATATTTTTGATACGTATTCAAATGAAGTCGAGAATCGTTTGCAGTTAGCTGCCGATTAGTTTGCGACATTAAAAAAAAGTAAATTCTCTCCGGTCCGATAAAAACCGCCTTCGAAAACAAGAAAGAAACAAAAAATGAAAGTAAAGGAATCAAGAAAATATTATTACGCTCAATATTATGCATGTATAGTCGTAATAACAAAAAACGAATAATAAACCACCAGAGAAACGAGAAAAAGATGATACCCACCCAATAAAGTTGGGAAACGTTGATTTGTTTTATCCGAATTCATAAGCACGATACACAATGCATCATGCAGGGGCCTTTTCCGGTATCGATGTTCAAACCTGAGCATCTTTTCTCTAGTCAGGTTTGCAGTAGCGGGCCCAAACAAAGCCTTGTATCACAAACTTATTTACAGACGGGACACTGGCGATTTTTCCATGGCTCACTTCTTAACGACTATTCACAGTGTACTTGTTTTGGATTCGAGGGGTTATGCGGAAAAAAGTATGTACTAGATTCGCTGTCAGAAATGACGTTTGATTGACGTTTCGTTTATTTTGTGTTTGGTTTATTTACTTCCAAGGTGACACCACAAGCAAAAAAAACTGAAAACGTGTACCGGCTGACGTTGGTGGCATCGACGAGAGCAACTGCTATCTGGGCAACGGGCTTCCGTGATCCTGTGGTCAGTGAACCGGACGAAAGCCGTATGTCGGACTTGTTCCCAGGTAAGTGAATTGCGAGAGTCATACCTCCGAGGTAACCTGTGTCTCGGATCAGTCGTAGTTTTGCGTCGGCCGGTTCCGATAATATTCTTATCTAGGATGCCATTACAATGATCACATCCTCATGATGATAAGCCTGGGCGTGATTGTAGATTTTACTTCATATCCTCATGGTTATTTTCCAGCCAACTGAACGCGATGAGCATTGCGAACAGTGGACCGTCCTGATGATGCGGGGACATTGGACATGGCCTACCGGAAGGCCAAGAAGAAAAATCCAGCCGGAAGAAGGGAAAGGTAGATGAAAAACAAGGACTACCGGAAAAACCATGAAGAATAGCTAGAGGTAAGGTGTTCTCGGAAGCTGCAGCTCAAGATCATCACTCTCAAGGTGGGCAACCTGAGGAGGATCCTCGACAACGACAAAAAGACACTATGGGGACCTGAGGCTCGGGCCCAACAATGCCGTGCTGGTGATACACGAAGTGTGTGAACGTAAGTTTTCGCGGGCATGTTCAAGGATAGGGTGGAAAGGGGCGGAAGAATTTTATATATAAGCAATGCCAAACACTTCTGATCGCCCACAGCTGCTTTCCAGTAGTTCCTTAGGAATTCCTCCACGAGTTCCTCGGGAGTACCTCTAGAAGTTCCAAGGGAATTCCAGCGGGAGTTCTTCGAGAATTTCTCCAGGAGTTTTCCATCGGCATTTTTTTTCTAGGAGTTCCTTTGATATTCCTCCAGGAATTCCTCGAGAATTTCTCTAACAGTTCCTCTGCATTTTTCCAGAAGTTGCTCAGGAATTCATCCAGCAGTTACCAGCAAATTCCAGCATATCCTTTTCTAACCGGAAAATCCGGAAAATATTTATTCGTTGCTAACCGTGGCTAAACTGAGCAGCAGTAAGACGCGTTAAACGACGGTTAGCAACGGATAAATGCGGATTTTCCAGGTTAGCGAAGGAAGTGCCATTCCCCCTGATTTCTCCAGGTTTTCTTACAGAAGTTCCTCAGGAATTCCACCAGAAATTCCTCAGGAAATTCTCCAGGAGTTCCTCGGGAATTCCCACAGCAGTTCCCCGGGAATTCCTCCAGGGTTTCCTTGAGAATACCTGCCGGTGTTCCTCGGGAATTCCTTCAGGGTTTTCTCAGGGATTCCTCCTGGTGTTCCTCGGGAATTCCTCCAGGAGTTTCCCGGGAATTTTTCCAAGAAATCCTTGGAATCTCTTTAGGTGTGCCACGGGAATTCCTCCAGGATTTTCTCAGGGATTCCCCCTGGAGTTCCGTGGCTTGACCATACGACAACTAACTTGCTAAAAGAAGAAATACATAATGGACAACAACACAAGCCAAACAAGAAGACAAGTACAAATCGTATGACTAGAACACTGCCCCTCTTCGCATGTCAGTCCCATGTTGTTTTTCAAAGTGCCTACGTTATGCTTTATAACTCCAATTGTTTTCAAAAAAGTGTATTCATGTGATGCATAAACTTTTCGTGGCACATTGAGCCGTGAAATGAGGCGAGAAAAATATCAAATTTATTTTAAATGGGCTCGTGAGAGACAAAAATATGATTTGCATTAGAAACAACATGGGACTGACATGCCAAGAGGGGCAGAACACGACATCCTTAACTTGAAGACTGACTGACCAGCTGAAAATTTCCCAACTTTCTACCGTAACTTTCTGAAACAGTAAGCAACAGTGTTTTAATGGATATCATTTTCCGCGTACGGCTGGCAAACTGCTTCTGGAAGATAACGTACTCTTTTCTATCTTCAGGTCTAGTGTAGAGGTTTCCACTCTGTTCAGAGTGCAGTTAGTAACCTAGCAAAAAAACAGTTCCTCGAGAATTTCACCAAGCATTTCCTAAAGAAATTTTTCCGAGAGTTGATTGAGAATTCCTCCAGAAGTTCTTGCAATCCCTTAACCCGTAAAGTGGCAGGACGGTCCGAAAATTTTCAAAAATCGAGATCTCAGTGGTTTTTTGAGCTTTTAAGTTATTATTTTTTTTTTTTTTGATTATAATTAAGGAGAATAGTTCAGTAACAAATTTTGAAAACGACGTATAATCAATAGTGTAGCATTGATTATACGTCGTTTTCAAAATTTGTTACTGAGTTGTACTTCAAGATGCACCAATGGACACCCCCCCGCACCCACCTCCTTTTTTTGGCGAGCCGAAATAGATGGCTTTTATTTGTATTTTTTTGGAATGCTCCATGAAACTGTTTACAGTCATGACTTAAGTCATAAAAAAATATGTTTCACGGATCCTAGATGACAAGTTTACTTCGTTGAACGTGTTTTATCAACCTAGATCATCTTAAGGCCTCCAATATACTATGGAATTACAGTCATAATACTCTGTAAGCTCCTAAATGTTATGTCTGCAATTATTTCATGGAACAAGAGTGTGAGAATACTCCTAGAGCCGCCAGACATATGCTGGCAACTATCTTCTTGCTGTTTGGATGTTCTATGATATCCAAACTATCCTGGAGTTACGACCTCATGTACAACAAGATCTACCACAGCCATCAGTCAATCTACGTTTGCGGTTATTGTCCGCTGGTATCCATGGTGCTCCGAAATGCAACGAGATGTCCTGTCTGAGGTCGTACGACATTGTAAGGTTTACAAAATGTCCTGGAGTTCAGGACTTTCAAGTTCTACAGAATCTACCTCAATTGCCATTCAATCTACGTTTGCGGGTACTATCCGTTGATATCCATGGTGCTCCGAAATGCAACAAGAAATCCTTTCTGAGTTTGTACGACATTGTAAGGTTTTCAAAATATTCTGGAGGTCAGAACTTTCAAGTTCTACAGAATTTACCTCAATTGCCATTCAATCTACGTTTGCGGGTACTGTCCGCTGATATCCATGGTGCTCCGAAATTAAACGAGAAGTCCTTTCTGAGATCGTACGACATGGTAAGGTTTACAAAATGTCCTGGAGGTCAGAACTTTCAAGTTCTACAGAATCTACCTCAATTGCCATTCAATCTATGTTTGCGGTTACTGTCCGCTGATATCCATGGTGCTCCGAAATGCAACGAGAAGTCCTTTCTGAGGTCGTACAACATTATAAGGTTTACAAAATGTCCTGGAGTTCAGGACTTTCAAGTTTCGAGATCCTCGGAAATTTCCCCAGGAGTTCCTCGGGAATACCTCCAGGTATTACATAGGAATTCCTCCAGGAGTTCCAGCGGGAGTTTCTCGAGAATTTCTCCAGAAGTTTCTCGGGAATTTCTCCAGAGTTCCTCAGGATTTTTTCCAGGAGTTTATCGGCATTTTTTTCAAGGAGTTCCTTTGGAATTCTCCCAGGACTTCCTCGATAATTTCAACAGTTACTCGGCATTTTTTACAGAAGTTGCTCGGGAATTCATCCAGCAGTTCCCAGAAAATTCCTCCAGGATTTCCCCGGATATTTCTGCAGGAGTTTCTCGGGAATTTCTCCTGAAGTTTTTCCAGAAGTTCCTCAAGAATTCCTCCAGAAGTTCCTCAGGATATCCTTCAAGAGTTCCTCAGGAATTCGTCGGGAATTCCCCCAGCAGTTTTTCAGAATTCCTCCTGGGTTTTCTTGGGAATACCTTCAGGAGTTCCTCGGACATTCCTCAAGGAGTTCCTCAGGAAATCCTCGTGGAGTTCCTCGGGAAATCCTTTAGGAGTTTCTTGAGAATTCTTCCAGGAGTTACTTGGGAATTTCTCCAGTACTTTTGGAAAGTTTTCCTGAAGTTCCATGGAAATTTCACCAGAAGTACTTCGTAAACACCTCCTAAAATATCAAGAAAATTCCTCCAGGAGTTCCTCAGGAATTCCTCCAGGATTTTCTTGGTAATTCCTCAGAAATTTCTCCAGGAGGTTCTCGAGAATTATTCCTAAAGTTCTTTGGGAATTTCTGCTCGAGATCCTCGGGATTTTTTCCTGGAATTGATCAAGCATTCCTCCGGGAGTTCTTGGAATTCCTCAAGGAGTTCCTCGGAAATTTCTCTCGAAGCTCCACGGGAATTCCACCAGGAGTTCCTCGGAAATTTCTCGAGGAGTTCCTTGCATTTTTTCCAGGAGTTACCATTAGAATAACTAGCCGCAGAAGTTCAATGTCGTGACTGTTCGTGTGACTAACATCTAGTTTGCCTGGCCCTCACATCGTCACTAGCTGTACTAGAAGTGTCAAATAAATTTTGTTTATCAAAACAAAAGATCCTCTATAAGATGGGCACTTAAAAATAGTCAATTATAACAATTAAAGTTACTAGAATAATTAATTAGGAAAAGTAGCTACAGCGCCATTGGAGTTCTAGTGTATTTCTATTGAGTTACCTGTCAATGCATCGTTCCTCAGGAACATCCACAGGAGTTTCTCGGATTTTTTTCCAGGAGTTCCTCGGAAATTTCTCCAGAAGTTGCATGGAAATTCCTCCAGGAGTTTCTCGGGAATTCCTCCAGGAGTTCCTCGGGAATTTCACCAGGAATTTCCTAAGGAAGTTCTTGGAATCCCTCAAGGAGGTCCTCGGAATTTCCTCCAGCAGTTTCTTGAGTATTCCTTCAGGAGGTTTTTATTTCGGAATTCCTTGAGGACATCCTCGGAAATTTCTCAAGGAGTTTCTCGGGAATACCTCAAGAAATTGCATGAGAATTCCTCCAGGATATCCTTGGAATTTCCTTCAGGAGTTCCTTAGGAATTTCTCCAGGAGTAGGAATTCTTCCAGAAGTTCCTTGAGAATTCCTCCTAGAGATGCTCGGGAATACCTCCAGAAATTGCACGGGAATTCCCCCAAGAGCTCCTTAGGAACTTCTACAGGAGTTTCTCGGAAATTCCTCCAAGAATTCTACGGAAATTCCTCCAGGAGATCCCCGGAAATCTCTCCAAAAGTTCCATTGAAATTCGCCCAGGAGTTTCTCAGGAATTCTTCCTAATTTTCCTTGGGGATTTTTCCGGGAGTTGATCGAGAATTCCTCCAGAAGTTCATTCGACAAAAGTAGGCATTGGAGAAAATGGAGCCCAAAGATTCAACTTTTAAAAGTATGGAAATGAACCTGAATTTGAAAAATTTCTCATAAATTCGTAATCAATCGTTCAGCAGTGAAATTGTCTACAGCACATCTTATGTGCTAGACGAATTGTTAAAAAATAAATCGGACCTGATTATGATTCATGACACGCTTTACTGCCAGTTTATTTTTCCAGTGTGACTTTTATGCGGTTACATTGGCCAGAGTTTCTTGAGAAATTCCCGATGAACTCCTGGAGGATTCCCTAGGAACTCCTGGAGAAATTCCCTAGGAACTCCTGGAGGAATTGCCGAGGAACTCCTGGAAGAATTCCTGAGGAACTCCTGGAGGAATTCGCGAGGAACTCCTGGAGGAATTCCCGAGGAACTCCTGGAGGAATTCCCGAGGAACTCCTGGAGTAATTCGCGAGGAACTCGTGGAGGAATTCCCGAGGAACTCCTGGAGGAATTCCCGAGCAACTCCTGGAGGAATTCCCAAGCAACTCCTGGAGGAATTCCCGAGCAACTCCTGGAGGAATTCCCGAGCAACTCCTGGAGGAATTCCCGAGGAACTCCTGGAGGAATTCCCGAGGAAATCCTGGAGGAATTCCCGAGGAAATCCTGGAGGTATTCCCGAGGAACTCCTGGAGGAATTCGCGAGGAACTCGTGGAGGAATTCCCGAGGAACTCCTAGAGGAATTCCCGAGGAACTCCTGGAGGAATTCCCGATGAACTCCTGGAGGAATTCCCGAGGAACTCCTGGAGGAATTCCCGAGGAAATCCTGGAGGTATTCCCGAGGAACTCCTGGAGGAATTCGCGAGGAACTCGTGGAGGAATTCCCGATGAACTCCTGGAGGAATTCCCGAGGAACTCCTGGAGGAATTCCCGAGGAACTCCTGGAGGAACTCCTGGAGGAACTCCTGGAGGAATTCCCGAGGAACTCCTGGAGGAATTGCCGAGGATCTCCTGAGGGAGTTTCTGAGGAACTTTCTTGACATTGAGTACCGTTGTACAGGAATTACACTCGTATCACATGTTTGTCCGGGATATAAAATACAGGGATGGATGAAAATGTCTAAATTTTCAAAACAAACCGCAAATATTTACATCATATATTTTCTTTTATTATAAAAGCACTGTAATAAATCTGCAAAATGTGTCGTATATCTCAAGAGAATCTCCTATCCGGAGCATAAATTTTGAATGAATTGTAAACTATTTATGGATACCCGAAAAATATTAAAAATAGCCGCCATGGGTTAACATTAATCTATTTTTAATTTCTTACAGTTGTATCTGCTAACCGTTGCTATGTTAAAACCGCATCTGTGATTACCTAACCACCTAAATTCTAATCATCATCATATATGGATCATCACGAAACGCACGCTGCTTTTAAATATAAATAATATTACAATTATTGTGACAATTATTATTATCAATAAAAAACAATGTAGGGCTTGGGAGGGGAGGGTGTATTGCGTTGCTGGGCTGTTTCAACTATCCGAAGTACAAAGGCTCTGATCAAGGTGAGTGATAGTAGCTAGACATTCTTAACATCTTTCTTAAACTTCAAGAGAAGTTACATATTTCCATAAATGTTTAGTTACTTTAGTACATAGTTACTTGTATTTAGAATTTTCAATTATTCAGGTGCACCATGTCCTCTCAAATAGCAAGGTGATGCTTCATCTATTCTCAGTTTTAAAGTGTGTAACTTTTTTTAACACACAGCAATGATTCGATTGCCTCTTAAGGGTCAGTAATAAATAATAAGAATAATAATTAAACCTGAAGAGAAGTTACAGAGGATCATACATGTAGTAAGAATTTCTAATTAATTATGTTCACCATGTCTTCAGAAATAGCAAGGTAATGGTTTCATATATTAAGTATTTTTTTTTATATTTTTTCTAAACGAGTCTTCTCCATCAACTTTGTAAAATTTGCAGTTTAAAAGGTTTACCATGTCCTCCCAGAACTGCAAGGTGATGCTAAACAAGTCTTCTTCATCAACTTTGTAGTTTAAGGTTGAAGGATTCGTCATTGACATCACCGTCATCATTGAAATTTCAAAAGCAGTTTTCTTGCTCAAAACACTAATCTTTGTCATGAAAATGTATTCGCTGTATTCCAAATGCAGAATGGAATTCAGTGAATACATTTTCATAATGTACATTTGTGTTTAGAACGAGAAAACTGCCATCGAAATTTTAATGATGACGCTGATGTCAATGACGAATCCATCAACCTTAAAAGGTTCACCATGTCCTCCCAGAACTGCAAGGTGATGCTAAACAAGTCTTCTCCATCAACTTTGTAAAATTTGTATTTTAAAATGTTCACCATCTCCTCCCAGAATTGCAAGGTGATGCTAAACAAGTCTTCTTCATCAACTTTGTAGTTTAAAAGGTTCACCATGTCCTCCCAAAACAGCATGGTGAAGCTAATCAAGTTTTCTCCATCAACTTTGTATTTTAAAAGGTTCACCATGTCCTCTTAGAACTGCATGGTGATGCTAAACAAGTCTTCTTCATCAACTTTGCAGTTTAAAAGGTTCACCATGTCCTCCCAGAACTGCAAGGTGATGCTAAACAAGTCTTCTCCATCAACTTTGTAAAATTTGTATTTTAAAATGTTCACCATGTCCTCCCAGAACTGCAAGGTGATGCTAAACAAGTCTTCTTCATCAACTTTGTAGTTTAAAAGGTTCACCATGTCCTCCCAGAAATGCAAGGTGATGCTAAACAAGTCTTCTCCATCAACTTTGTAAAATTTGTATTTTAAAATGTTCACCATGTCCTCCCAGAACTGCATGGTGATGCTAAACAAGTCTTCTTCATCAACTTTGCAGATTAAAAGGTTCACCATGTCCTCCCAGAACTGCATGGTGATGCTAATCAAGTTTTCTCCATCAACTTTGTATTTTAAAAGGTTCACCATGTCCTCCCAGAATTGCAAGGTGATGCTAGACAAGTCTTCTCCATCAACTTTGTAGTTTAAAAGGTTCACCATGTCCTCCCAGAACTGCATGGTGATGCTAAGCAAGTTTTCTCCATTAACTTTGTAGTTCAAAAGGTTCACCATGTCCTCCCAGAACTGCAAGGTGATGCTTAACAAGTCTTCTCCATCAACTTTGTAAAATTTGTATTTTAAAAGGTTCACTATGTCCTCCCAGAACTGCAAGGTGATGCTAAACAAGTCTTCTTCATCAACTTTGTAGTTTAAAAGGTTCACCATGTCCTCCCGAATCTGCATGGTGATGCTAAACAAGTCTTCTTCATCAACTTTGTAAAATTTGTATTTTAAAATGTTCACCATGTCCTCCCAGAACTGCATGGTGATGCTAAACAAGTCTTCTTCATCAACTTTGCAGATTAAAAGGTTCACCATGTCCTCCCAGAACTGCAAGGTGATGCTAAACAAGTCTTCTTCATCAACTTTGTATTTTAAAAGGTTCACCATGTCCTCCCGAATCTGCATGGTGATACTAATCAAGTTTTCTCCATCAACTTTGTAGTTTAAAAGGTTCACCATGTCCTCCCGAATCTGCATGGTGATGCTAAACAAGTCTTCTTCATCAACTTTGTAAAATTTGTATTTTAAAAGGTTCACCATGTCCTCCCAGAACTGCAAGGTGATGCTAAACAAGTTTTCTTCATCAACTTTGTAGTTTAAAAGGTTCACCATGTCCTCCCAGAACTGCATGGTGATGCTAATCAAGTTTTCTCCATCAACTTTGTATTTTAAAAGGTTCACCATGTCCTCCCAGAATTGCAAGGTGATGCTAGACAAGTCTTCTCCATCAACTTTGTAGTTTAAAAGGTTCACCATGTCCTCCCAGAACTGCATGGTGATGCTAAGCAAGTTTTCTCCATTAACTTTGTAGTTCAAAAGGTTCACCATGTCCTCCCAGAACTGCAAGGTGATGCTTAACAAGTCTTCTCCATCAACTTTGTAAAATTTGTATTTTAAAAGGTTCACTATGTCCTCCCAGAACTGCAAGGTGATGCTAAACAAGTCTTCTTCATCAACTTTGTAGTTTAAAAGGTTCACCATGTCCTCCCGAATCTGCATGGTGATGCTAAACAAGTCTTCTTCATCAACTTTGTAAAATTTGTATTTTAAAATGTTCACCATGTCCTCCCAGAACTGCATGGTGATGCTAAACAAGTCTTCTTCATCAACTTTGCAGATTAAAAGGTTCACCATGTCCTCCCAGAACTGCAAGGTGATGCTAAACAAGTCTTCTTCATCAACTTTGTATTTTAAAAGGTTCACCATGTCCTCCCGAATCTGCATGGTGATACTAATCAAGTTTTCTCCATCAACTTTGTAGTTTAAAAGGTTCACCATGTCCTCCCGAATCTGCATGGTGATGCTAAACAAGTCTTCTTCATCAACTTTGTAAAATTTGTATTTTAAAAGGTTCACCATGTCCTCCCAGAACTGCAAGGTGATGCTAAACAAGTCTTCTTCATCAACTTTGTAGTTTAAAAGGTTCACCATGTCCTCCCAGAACTGCATGGTGATGCTAATCAAGTTTTCTCCATCAACTTTGTATTTTAAAAGGTTCACCATGTCCTCCCAGAATTGCAAGGTGATGCTAGACAAGTCTTCTCCATCAACTTTGTAGTTTAAAAGGTTCACCATGTCCTCCCAGAACTGCATGGTGATGCTAATCAAGTTTTCTCCATCAACTTTGTATTTTAAAAGGTTCACCATGTCCTCCCAGAATTGCAAGGTGATGCTAGACAAGTCTTCTCCATCAACTTTGTAGTTTAAAAGGTTCACCATGTCCTCCCAGAACTGCAAGGTGATGCTTAACAAGTCTTCTCCATCAACTTTGTAAAATTTGTATTTTAAAAGGTTCACTATGTCCTCCCAGAACTGCAAGGTGATGCTAAACAAGTCTTCTTCATCAACTTTGTAGTTTAAAAGGTTCACCATGTCCTCCCGAATCTGCATGGTGATGCTAAACAAGTCTTCTTCATCAACTTTGTATTTTAAAAGGTTCACCATGTCCTCCCGAATCTGCATGGTGATACTAATCAAGTTTTCTCCATCAACTTTGTAGTTTAAAAGGTTCACCATGTCCTCCCGAATCTGCATGGTGATGCTAAACAAGTCTTCTTCATCAACTTTGTAAAATTTGTATTTTAAAAGGTTCACCATGTCCTCCCAGAACTGCAAAGTGATGCTAAACAAGTCTTCTTCATCAACTTTGTAGTTTAAAAGGTTCACCATGTCCTCCCAGAACTGCATGGTGATGCTTAACAAGTCTTCTCCATCAACTTTGTAAAATTTGTATTTTAAAAGGTTCACCATGTCCTCCCAGAACTGCAAGGTGATGCTAATCAAGTCTTCTCCATCAACTTTGTAAAATTTGTATTTTAAAAGGTTCACCATGTCCTCCCAGAACTGCATGGTGATGCTAGACAAGTCTTCTCCATCAACTTTGTAGTTTAAAAGGTTCACCATGTCCTCCCAGAACTGCATGGTGATGCTAAGCAAGTTTTCTCCATTAACTTTGTAGTTCAAAAGGTTCACCATGTCCTCCCAGAACTGCATGGTGATGCTAAACAAGTCTTCTTCATCAACTTTGCAGATTAAAAGGTTCACCATGTCCTCCCAGAACTGCAAGGTGATGCTAAACAAGTCTTCTTCATCAACTTTGTATTTTAAAAGGTTCACCATGTCCTCCCAGAACTGCATGGTGATGCTTAACAAGTCTTCTCCATCAACTTTGTAAAATTTGTATTTCAAAAGGTTCACCATGTCCTCCCAGAACTGCAAGGTGATGCTAATCAAGTCTTCTCCATCAACTTTGTAAAATTTGTATTTTAAAAGGTTCACCATGTCCTCCCAGAACTGCATGGTGATGCTAGACAAGTCTTCTCCATCAACTTTGTAGTTTAAAAGGTTCACCATGTCCTCCCAGAACTGCATGGTGATGCTAAGCAAGTTTTCTCCATTAACTTTGTAGTTCAAAAGGTTCACCATGTCCTCCCAGAACTGCATGGTGATGCTAAACAAGTCTTCTTCATCAACTTTGCAGATTAAAAGGTTCACCATGTCCTCCCAGAACTGCAAGGTGATGCTAAACAAGTCTTCTTCATCAACTTTGTATTTTAAAAGGTTCACCATGTCCTCCCAGAACTGCATGGTGATGCTTAACAAGTCTTCTCCATCAACTTTGTAAAATTTGTATTTTAAAAGGTTCACCATGTCCTCCCAGAACTGCAAGGTGATGCTAATCAAGTCTTCTTCATCAACTTTGTAGTTTAAAAGGTTCACCATGTCCTCCCAGAACTGCATGGTGATGCTAAGCAAGTTTTCTCCATTAACTTTGTAGTTCAAAAGGTTCACCATGTCCTCCCAGAACTGCAAGGTGATGCTTAACAAGTCTTCTCCATCAACTTTGTAAAATTTGTAT
Source organism: Aedes albopictus (assembly GCF_035046485.1). NCBI lineage: Eukaryota > Metazoa > Arthropoda > Insecta > Diptera > Culicidae > Aedes > Aedes albopictus. Next base: position 198,919,867 of record NC_085138.1, on the reverse strand, counting down.
TTTAAAAGGTTCACCATGTCCTCCCAGAACTGCAAGGTGATGCTTAACAAATCTTCTTCATCAACTTTGTAGTTAAAAAGGTTCACCATGTCCTCCCAGAACTGCATGGTGATGCTAAGCAAGTTTTCTCCATTAACTTTGTAGTTCAAAAGGTTCACCATGTGCATGTCCTCCCAGAACTGCATGGTGATGCTAAGCAAGTTTTCTCCATTAACTTTGTAGTTCAAAAGGTTCACCATGTCCTTCCAGAACTGCAAGGTGATGCTAAACAAGTCTTCTTCATCAACTTTGTATTTTAAAAGGTTCACCATGTCCTCCCAGAACTGCAAGGTGATGCTAAACAAGTCTTCTCCATCAACTTTGTAAAATTTGTATTTTAAAATGTTCACCATGTCCTCCCAGAACTGCAAGGTGATGCTAAACAAGTCTTCTTCATCAACTTTGTAGTTTAAAAGGTTCACCATGTCCTCCCAGAAATGCAAGGTGATGCTAAACAAGTCTTCTCCATCAACTTTGTAAAATTTGTATTTTAAAATGTTCACCATGTCCTCCCAGAACTGCATGGTGATGCTAAACAAGTCTTCTTCATCAACTTTGCAGATTAAAAGGTTCACCATGTCCTCCCAGAACTGCAAGGTGATGCTAATCAAGTTTTCTCCATCAACTTTGTATTTTAAAAGGTTCACCATGTCCTCCCAGAATTGCAAGGTGATGCTAGACAAGTCTTCTCCATCAACTTTGTAGTTTAAAAGGTTCACCATGTCCTCCCGAATCTACATGGTGATGCTAAACAAGTCTTCTTCATCAACTTTGTAAAATTTGTATTTTAAAAGGTTCACCATGTCCTCCTAGAACTGCAAGGTGATGCTAAACAAGTCTTCTTCATCAACTTTGTAGTTTAAAAGGTTCACCATGTCCTCCCGAATCTGCATGGTGATGCTAAACAAGTCTTCTTCATCAACTTTGTAAAATTTGTATTTTAAAAGGTTCACCATGTCCTCCCAGAACTGCAAGGTGATGCTAAACAAGTCTTCTTCATTAACTTTGTAGTTTAAAAGGTTCACCATGTCCTCCCAGAACTGCATGGTGATGCTTAACAAGTCTTCTCCATCAACTTTGTAAAATTTGTATTTTAAAATGTTCACCATGTCCTCCCAGAACTGCATGGTGATGCTAAACAAGTCTTCTTCATCAACTTTGTATTTTAAAAGGTTCACCATGTCCTCCCAGAACTGCATGGTGATGCTAAGCAAGTTTTCTCCATTAACTTTGTAGTTCAAAAGGTTCACCATGTCCTCCCAGAACTACAAGGTGATGCTAAACAAGTCTTCTTCATCAACTTTGCAGATTAAAAGGTTCACCATGTCCTCCCAGAACTGCATGGTGATGCTAAACAAGTCTTCTTCATCAACTTTGTAGTTTAAAAGTTTCACCATGTCCTCCCAGAACTGCAAGGTGATGCTAAACAAGTCTTCTTCATCAACTTTACAGTTTAAAATGTTCACCATGTCCTCCCAGAACTGCATGGTGATGCTAAACAAGTCTTCTTCATCAACTTTGTAGTTTAAAAGTTTCACCATGTCCTCCCAGAACTGCAAGGTGATGCTAAACAAGTCTTCTTCATCAACTTTGTAGTTTAAAAGGTTCACCATGTCCTCCCGTATTTAGTGGTCCATAAGATATTCTTCCGTTCTTTCAAAATCTTACGCTTAGAAGGTTCACCATGTCCTCCCAGATTGTGTGGTGACGCAAAGCTCTTTGAATTTGTGGAACCACTCCAGTAGTGGTCCATAAGATAAGAAGGTTCAATCTGTCACTCAAGGTGGCATCACCCTCATTCTTGTTTACGGGCGTATCCGCTTTCGAGCGTATTTGGTTCTTTCGAATCCGTAGCCCATTTGATCTTGCTGGCGTAAACGGGAATACGGACGATTTACGTTCGTAAGTGGATTCGATCGAAAACAGAGGGTGTATGACTGATTCTTTCAGAGGAGTTCCCGGAAGCTGTTTTATTTTGGCAAATGTAGGTAGGTACAAAGGTTTGTGCCGCATTCATAACTTATATTTACCTTTTATCGAGTTTTCAACCTACATTTCATTTTGATACAGGGCCTTATTATGAGTGTCACTTCACGGTGGAAATCGATCACGGTGACACATTGCGAATCCACGGTGAAAAAGTTGTGGGTTAATCAAATGGGAATCACTTTCACCGTCCTTATTACCGGTGTCACTTTTTTGTTTTCACCGTGAAGTGACACTCGTAATCAGGCCCACACTTGATGCTCAACTGGTCCATTCCGATGAGCGGAGCTCCATTGTAGTAGAACGTACTAAGGTAAAGCATTATAAACGCAGTCTGTTCCGTTCCTTTCAGATCGCTTGTCCAACGCTGCTGAACTCTTGCGCAGTCTCCGCCGATATGTGGAGGCGCTCCCCGATCACCAACATGCCCCCATCCGACTAGTTCTCGGAATCGGCTGGTCCGTGGTGGTGGCGGACGTTCCTGGTGCCAACTGCTCTCTTTGTATTCCCTTGCGGCTGTTGGCAGCGTTGAGCTGATCACCCGAGTCCGCGCTCTTCGATCGACTGTCATCTTCCTCGACGGAGAGCTGTTTGTCAGCAACTTTTTGCCGAGTTTGTGGTGTGGCGGATGGTTCTACATACGGTGCCGTATGCCATGTAGTTGCTGCCGGAGGGTATGGGTATGGGAGCCGGGGATGCTGTGCTGACTGGTGCTGGTTTGGTGACTGCTGGACTGGATGCGAGTGTTGTTCACTGGTGGTTGTGGGCTTTGTCGGTTCCAGGGCGGGAGGTGCTGGCTCAGCAGCCCCTTACACAGCTCCCGGCTTTTTCGATGTTTGACCGAATTTGTAATCTAGCGTAGGCGAATTGGAGTTGCTGGACAGGTCACTTGACTGAAAGAAAAGATAATCGATTTGATTTTATATAGAAAATCTTAATAAATTATAATTACATTGATCAAAAACACGAAGACTTCTATACTTAGTATGTTTTGACTAGCTCGCTTGTTTTCTTTGGCTGGGGCTGGGGCAGGTTTCGGCTGAGGATGAACAACTGTAACTTGCGTCGTGGAGGGGCCTTTGACTGTAGTTTAGGCAGAAGAACTCGTTTCTACTGGGACTGGGCTTGAGGTGTCTTGCGGGATGTTTGTGTTGCGGTAGCCAATCTCGGCACTCTGCTCGCTCCGATTTGCTTTCATGTCAAGACGCACATTCATTATTATTTATAAACAAATCGATGCAGGAGTAAACAAGGAGCGAACTCAGACGAGAACGTGCACCATGCAGAAAAGACGGCCTTCTTCCAAATGCATTTTCAAGCCAAGGAATACATAATATTTTCAAGAGAATTTTGTATAATAAATCCTCAGTTTTGAAATAAATTAACTATATATCATCAAATTTGATTGAAGTCACATAAATATTTACCATTTTATGACAATTAAGGTGAATATTAATATAATTACTGACAAATTAATTGAAACGGAGCACGTTATTTATTCAAGTGTTTCTTGCATTGACGTTTTATTTCCACGTGTGAAAGAAAGGGACGGAAATAATATTTACATGACGAGGGGGGGTTCTGATGAACACGCTGAAAAAATCGTGATCAAAATAGAGGAAAATGTGCTAGTACTTCATGAAAAATTCTATTCCCGAGAACCATGATTTTTCATCGGATTTCTTCCCAGTAAGTGGTCTGTAAATAAGTTTGTGCTTGTATCCTCTTGAATAATTCGTGACAGTCTCCTTAATTATTCACACCCCTAAATATCTTTTGAAACCCTCCTTGAACCCAGTATGCACTTCCATCGCCAACCCTTGCTACATTATCACTCCTCCCTTTCCTATTGAACTCTCTAAAACATTCCTCGAATATCTGAAAGTGATGACATTTTCAGATTTCCCTCCGTTTTTTATACGGATTCGCGAATTAACACGGTTTTTTTACATGGTACGTATGTACCCCCGTGTGAAAAAGACCTTCATCTAGAGACCCACGCTTTACTTCTATTCCGAAGCAAGAACTCTTCTTTTATGGTTTTGTCGGGAGTGGGATTCGCTACCAGGTGCTCGGCCTGACAGTCACGTGTTCTAATAATCACACCATCAGGTCCGCTGTACCTTATTTACAATTTCCACCACTTGCGGTTTGAGATTGGTTCTTGGTCGTTCCCTCTCCCGTACGCCAGGTTGCCAACTATACTTCCATTCTCTTTATCCAAACTACAGGGTCGTAGTGAGGCTCGACCCGACATCCCTCCCTTACATTAATAGAAAAGGTAAAAATTCCCAATTAATATTCGTAATCCGTCAAGTACTTCGGTTAGCGATGCGACCACGTTGGACGATCAACCAACTCTTGTTGAATGGGTGGATTCAGTGGCTCCTTAGGGGCTGTCCATTAATTACGTAAGGGTTTATGGGGGGAGGGGGGGTTGAAAAATCGTACGTGCCATACAAAAATATTTGGGTTCTCACGCAGAATACGTCCAAACATCAAAAACTAAGGTGCCGCGCCAGTCGTTACATGGGGCGTAGAATTATACATCAATAGGAATGAACGTAAATCCCATATCCAGTCCACGCTACCTGACTTTTGACTGATCTTCAAATGCTTGAGGATAGTGGGATAGTCTTATTAGCCCGTTCAACCTCACCATTGGCTTGAGGCCAATATGGTGCCGTCCTTCGAAGTTTCATGAAGTGCTTGAATGGTGTACTTTGCTGTAATTTGTCTCATTACAACGGCTTCGGCAAATCGACTATAGTAGTCTAAATACGATGACCAAAATATTGTGTCCGGATGGCAATGGTCCCATAAAGTCTACAGCAATATCCGTCCATGGCTTCGTTGGCATTTTAGTCCTCAACAAGGGTTCCGGAGCCCCTAGCGTCGACACCAGCGTACATTGCATACAGCGTTTAACACAAGCTTCTACTGCCTCTTTATCAATCAATGGCCACCATACTTTTTGGCGAAGTCGTCGCTTCATCGCTGCGATGCCTGGGTGCGCCTCATGAGCTAGCTTAGTAACACGGTCTCTTAGTGACAATGGAATTACTAATCGAGAGAGAGCATCCGCTATGTTGGTTGATCCTGATATGTGTTCAATTTCATAGTTGTACGCCTCAAGACCCAGCACTCTATACGAGCACATGGCTTGGATCTTGGATTGAACAAAAACTGTAGGGCCCTGTAGTCTGTAAAGCTTGAATTTTTCTACACTCCATACAAGTGCCAAGCTTCTCGTTCCGTCTGGAAATACTTCTTCTCGACATCTGTTAGGGATTTGCTTGCAAACGCTATGACTCGGTTCGTACCTTGCAAGTCCTCTTGGAGCAAAACAGCTCCGAGGCCAGTTGGACTAGCATACGACATAAGCTTTGTACGATTAAGAGGATTGAAAAATCCGAGATAGTCAATTTTACAAATCGCTGCTTTTAACCCTTCGAAATCTGCCTTTTCGGTGTCAGTCCACTTGAATTGTACCAAATCGGGAATGAATCGCCCAATGTAGCAGACCAACCCCAAAAAACTTCTTAGCTCGGATATGTTGTGAGGCTCCCTAAATTTCTGAATTGCATCAATTCTACTTTCTGTTGGTCTAACGCCGTCGACAGAAACCCTGTGACCAACAAACTCCAACGACGTTACGTTGAATATGCATTTTCTTTCGTTCAATAGCACTCCATAATCGGACAGCCTTGCCAACACAGCCCTCAAGCTTTCGTCGTGTTCTTTTTGCGTTCTACCATTCATTTTCATTTATTTAGTTAACATCAAATTCATGATAATACTGAATCAACAATTTGCCGCCATAATACTCGATTTGCAGCTGCAGCTCTCCATCCTCGGTCACACCCAACACTCGCCAGATCACGCTCCACCTGGTCCGCCCATCGTATTCTCTGCGCTCCACGCCTTCTTGTACCAACCGGATGGTTAGCAAACACCAGCTTTGCAGGGTTGTTGTCCGCCATTCTTGCAACATGCCCTGCCCATCGTATCCTTCCGGCTTTGGCCACTTTCTGGATGCTGGGTTCGCCGTAAAGTGCAGCGAGCTCGTGGTTCATCCTTCTCCGCCACACACCGTTCTCCTGTACGCCGCCGAAGATCGTCCTTAGCACCCGTCGCTCGAAAACTCCGAGTGCTTGCAGGTCCTCCTCGAGCATCGTCCATGTCTCGTGTCCGTAGAGAACCACCGGTCTTATTAACGTCTTGTACATGGTACATTTGGTGCGGGGGTGAATCTTTTTTGACCGCAGTTTCTTCTGGAGCCCATAGTAGGCACGACTTCCGCTGATGATGCGCCTTCGTATTTCACGGCTCACGTTATTGTCAGCCGTTAGCAAGGAACCGAAATAGACGAATTCTTCTACCACCTCGAAAGTATCCCCGTCTATCGTAACATTGCTGCCAAGGCTTGTCCTGTCTCGCTCAGTCCCACCTACCAGCATGTACTTTGTCTTAGCCGCATTCACCACCAGCCCGACCTTTGCTGCTTCACGTTTCAGGCGGGTGTACTGTTCTGCCACCGTTCCAAATGTTCTAGCAATAATATCCATGTCATCCGCAAAACAGACAAATTGGCTGGATTTCGTGAAGATCGTACCCCGGCTGTTGAGCCCGGCTCGTCGCATAACACCTTCCAGGGCGATGTTGAATAGCAAGCAGGAAAGTCCATCACCTTGTCGTAGTCCCCGTCGAGATTCAAATGAACTGGATAGTTCACCCAAAATCCTTACGCTGTTCTGCACACCGTCCATCGTTGCTCTTATCAGTCTAGTCAGCTTCCCGGGAAAGCTGTTCTCGTCCATAATTTTCCATAGCTCTATGCGGTCGATACTGTCGTATGCCGCTTTGAAGTCGATGAACAGGTGATGCGTTGGGACCTGGTATTCACGGCATTTCTGGAGGATTTGCCGTACGGTGAAGATCTGGTCCGTTGTCGACCGGCCGTCGATGAAGCCGGCTTGATAACTTCCCACGAACTCATTTGTTTTAGGTGACAGTCGACGAAAGATGATCTGGAATAGCACTTTATAGGCAGCATTCAAAATAGTTATCGCCCTGAAGTTCTCACATTCCAAATGGTCGCCTTTCTTGTGAAGGGGGCAGATTACTCCTTCCTTCCACTCCTCCGGTAGTTGTTCGGTTTCCCAGATCCTGACTATCAGCCGATGCAGATAGGTGGCCAACTTTTCTGGGCCCATCTTGATGAGTTCGGCTGCGATACCATCCTTACCAGCTGCTTTGTTGGTTTTAAGCTGATGAATGGCATCCTTAACTTCCCTCAGCGTGGGAGTTGGTTCATTTCAGTCCTCCGCTGCACTGGCGTCGTCGTTTCCTCCGTTGCCGTGGGCTCCCGTGCCTACGTTCTCCACGCCGTTCAGATGCTGATCGAAGTGCTGCTTCCACCTTTCGATCACCTCACGTCCGTCCGTCAAGAGGCCTCCGTCATTATCCCTGCATATTTCGGCTCGCGGCACGAAGCCGTTGCGGGATGCGTTGAGCTTCTGATAGAACTTCCGTGTTTCTTGGGAACGGCACAACAGTTCCATTTCTTCACACTCCGCTTCTTCCAGGCGGCGCTTTTTCTCCCGAAAGAGGCGGGTCTGCTGTTTCCACTTCTGTTTATAACGTTCCACGTTCTGTCGAGTCCCTTGCTGCAGCATTACCGCCCTCGCTGCATGTACACTTGGTGCAACTCGTGATTCATGAGTCTGCGCCACACTCAATTTTCTTGTTTCCCACAGAGAACTGTCCGCAGCACTTTGCGCTCAAAAACTCCAAAAGATTTTCGGTCTACCGCCTTTAGCTTCTACGCCTAGTGACCGTAGAGGGCAACCGGCAAAATCACTGTCTTTCTCTTCAGAAGAGTATAAGCTTTATAGGCTTCACTACCCTACGATCGATGCCGATGAGATTAATATCGTCCGCAAACCCGAGGAGCATGTGCAACCGTGTGATAATAGGTGATAATAGTGCCATTTCTGTTGAACGGCAAATGTGAAAGAGCATCACCCTGCTTCAATCCATCCAAGATCACAAACGAGGCAGACACTTCGTCTGCGATTCGAATACATGATTTTGATCCATCCAACGTGCGCATCAGCCTAATTAGTTTCGCCGGAAAACCATGTTCTGGCATTACCTGCCAAAGCTTATTTCTTTTCACTGAATCGTACGCTGCTGTTTTAAAATCAATGCGAGTTTGCAAGTTACAGTCCCAATTTTTCTATGATCATCCACATATTGAACATTTGACACGGCGTGTGTATGGGAAAGGTTTATAACAAAAAAATAGGCATCGTCAAATTTTTCGCTATTCAAAAATAGAGGCTATCAGCTTTCATTTGCACGGTCTCTCAAAAAAATCCACCGAGGGATCTCGAACAACTTTTTCAGAATACTGTTTTTCCCCATACAAAATGAACGATTCCAAATTAATCCCTATTTCTACTTAACAAACATACCCAATTTTTGTATGAAAAAGTTCCCCCGATGGAATATTTCGATGTTGGGCTTGAATGAAAGCTAGAAGCGTCAACTTTCACGTAACGTAAAAATTAGCGATGCCTATTTTTTTGTAATAAATTTCTTCTACCAGACACACCGTGATTGATGCATCGTTGATCGCTTTACTATTGCTTTTCTTGGTGTTTGACGGTTTTCAGCAGCCTACCTTACCGGGGCCGCGCTGCCTACGTTTAGATGTTCTATGTACTGCCATAGGCTGCCACAGATACCCACCGTGGCCACGGGTTGGTTCACGGTCAATACTGCCCCCATTCGCACAACAGTTTCAAGTGAATAGGAAACCCAGCAAACATGCGACTGTTATGCGAATAGCGGCAGAATAGCACCTTAATGGATTTCTTCAATTACAAAATGACGAACAGTTAGAAGCGGTAATAGTAGGAATCACTCCAGCGATGATTCGGATGAACGAAAATGAGTACTAGTAGAGCTGTATGATACGTTTTCAGACGCGATTGTGCGTTGGAATGCTCTTATTAGCGCATTTGCCCAAAAGTACACGCGGCAAATCCCTGAGGAAAGGAACAGCCGCGTTATTTGCTCCCCTTTTACTCAATTCTTATGGGAGATAACATTGCGGCGTTTCCTCAAGTGCGGTTGTTCCTTTCCAAGAGGATTTGCCGCGTGGAATTTCGTGCAAATGCGCCTTTGGAACATTACAAAGGCCGCACGGTGCATTATATTCAGCAAACCAGTCAATATTATTCCATAAATGAAATTCCCCCGAAAAGTTCTTTCAAATAATCAAAGAATAAATAAATATTAAACTTATTCATTTTATTGCCACATTCAAAAAGCAATACAAACTTGTCGAAGTACATTACAAAAACAAAAAAATATCATCGAAATAAGGGATCTGCCTATATGCAAGGGAACTAAAATACCTTAAATCTTAAACACAATTGAACATTCATTTATATTAGGATCTCCTACGTATTGAAGACGAACGTGATGTTCTTAAACTCTACACTAAATATCAGGTAGCGGCCGCCGTCGATCTTTTCAGTGCCTTTCTAATCGAGGTCCAATCTTCGAGGATGTCTTCTTCGCGCAGCATGTAGACAATGTACGGACCGGAAACGGTTACGGCCTTCTTGCGACCTGGACCGCGCACCTTCGACGTTCGCATGCTGGTACCCCAATCGGCCCACGAGATGTCTACGTTGTGGCGGTCTTCCTCGAGCCGACGGATCTTTTCCATCAGCTCCTCTCGGATGGCATCCATAGCGAGCTGCTTTTCACTCTGCAAATGAAATGAACGTAAAGACATTACAGTGAGTACAGAAAATCAAGTGCCTATTTTCAACAGGCTGAGAATAAAACAAAAAAATCAATTAACTTCTTTAGAAACCAATCGATTCTAATTAATTACTTTATTAGTATAACCTAATTGATCATTATGAAACCTCTTTTTCTCTTTTGAAAGGTTACTAGAAGGCCATGACGGGCTTGGTGGTCTAGTGGCTACCGCTTTTGATTCGTATGCAGAAGGTTCTGGGTTCAATCCCTGACTCGTCCCTTTCCTCCTACTTTGTATATTTTTATGTTCTTTTTCCCTCCTCTCTACATATACAACTCATGTATATGTAGGGTGACCATATGGTATCCTAAAGGAGGACATGTCCTCCTTTTTTACCCAAAATCAAAAGTCCTTCTTTCCCAAGAAAATGTCCTTTTTTAGTTTAATTCAAAAACAGCTGGTAAATATCTGAGATGGCCAATTTTCGGTCTGCGTGGAATATTACACGTTGCGAGAGTATTACACGTTGTGAGAAAATAAAAGATCTAGTGATTGTTTTAAACTCGAAATTAACATTTGTGGAATTATAATTACTCACAGAGCAGGCAACATGGTTTTAGCTATCATGTCGCATTTATGTCGCTTATGTACGTTCGAATTTTTAGAATACTATAGTATTTTTTTTTATTCCTGTTCGGGTCTGTCACTGTGACCAGTTTTTAGATCTATTGTGACATTACCCGTATCCTTAGTGTAGTGCATGTCGCATTACTCAATTGCCATTGTAGGGCAATAAAGTATCTATTTTGATACAGTTTTTGTTTTGTTTTCTTAGGTGCTTCAGGAGTAATATAGAAAACAAAACAAGAGTAGGTACTGATAATTGGCCATGCATAGGAAACCTAGCATCACCCTTGTTTGACTTCTAAATTCTCCACAGTAAGAAGTTGTGGCTTCGTGGTCGTGCGACTAGTGTCACCAAGCATTTAGTCGCATCGTGCTAGGAGCGCGGGTTCGATTCCCGCCGCAGCTGTCAGGAAAAGTTTTCGGCTGTGCCACTGGGCGTTGCATGCTAGACCGTTGTCTAGTGTCGTGCTTCCTTCAAAGAGCGAATAGCTCACTGGAAGTACTAAACGTGTCCGTGTCTTTTTTTAAGTTTAGAACCCGGGTTTTAACATTAGCAGCAATATTATTCCAATAATGGAACATATGTTCAGTAATAAGGATTCTAGTATGTTCCTTGCATACTACTGTAGTGTTAAAGCCTTATACTAAAAAAATTAAGAACGCATAGTCAATTCAACGTCAGTTTTTACTATATCCCTTTCGGGACGGAGCGCAAAAAAGTGAAATCTCCATACAAATTGCTCAACTTTGGCTCCTATAAAAACAACAATTGTAGCGAGATGGATAAACTAGGTCCGAGCTCTCCACCAAGAAGTGAAAACGTAAAAAAAATCAATTATTGTTCCTCATTTGGAAGAACTGCTCTTTATCTTTCGATTTCTAACTTCGACTGCCTAGATAAATCAGAAATAAAAAATATGCGACAGATAAAACTTTTTCATGTTTTACGATTTATGTCCACTTTTTGTTTATATTGTTATGGCAAATCTCACAGGCAACGTAAACAAAAATTTGTTTGCACACACACATGTATAAGTAATAGCTCAATTATAAAAATAATTTACATCACATGGAACAAAAAATAAACAGATGATTTAAATATGCAAACCTGTTATTGCTGAGCAACACAATTGTGCTGATATGCATTACGTAATATAGGTTGGTCTGTTTGCCTCTGCCATCGTATGAATGATGTTGCTTGTTAATTAATCTCCGAACATTAAAAAGGCGCCGGGAGTGCGCGAATTAATCGTTTATTAATAATATTGCCACTCAACGCATTGATTCGTCTAGTATACTCTAAATTAAATTGGAGCATATAACCAACTCGCCAATTGCGTATAGTTTTTTTTTTTTTTTGCTAGGTTTCTAGCTGCACTCTGAATAGAGTTGAAACCTCTACACTAGACCCGAAGATAGAAAAGAGTACGTTATCTTTCAGAAGCAGTTTGCCAGCCGTACGCGGAAAATGATATCCATTAAGACACTGTTGCAACTGACTCAGAAAGATACGGTAGAAGATTGGAAAGTTTTCAATTGGTCAGTCAGTCAGGATTTGCCTATGTAGTGTTATGGTCTCACGGTTTGTGTTTGTCTCCTTGTTTTGATTTTGTGGTATGGTTAAATATGTTTTTCTCCTCGTTAAGTCAGTTGTCGTATGTTGTTTTTTTTTCATCGAATCAATCGAACCCTGTATGTTAAAATATAGTCGATCCTGTGTCAAATTGTTTTCTTGATTTCGCTAATCGTTTTCTACTTGTGTACATCTCTTGTGTCCTTAAATTGTCATCCAAAATCCACAGAAACATGTAACTGAACTTCTGAACATCTAAGAGATAACACAGCGCAACATTTTTTTTGTCTCAAGAGCAAACTTATGTGTCTCCGAAGGATTTTGGGCCGCTGAATCCGAATCCGGGCTCAGATTTGCTCCAACACGTCACAATTTTAAGCTATACCTCAATTTATAGGGCAAAATATGCGATTTTGGGCTTTTTTGACTGCAAGCCATTAAGCTTGGAAATATTGTTTTTGAGCAATCAAAAGGTTAACTGGTCCATTAACATCTAAATTAACGACTCATGCAAAATATTTCGATTTACCTAATCAAATTTGATAGATTTAAGCATTTTATGTTAGTATGAAAACTTGCATGCAACTTTTGGAGGGTGACTTGTATGGGAAATATCGTACTTAACATAAATCGCTTAAAACTATCAAATTCGATTTGGTAAAACGAAATATTTTGCATGAGTCGTTAATTTAGATGTTAATTGACCAATTAACCTTTTGATTGCCTTAAAAAAATATTTCCTTGCTTAATGGCTGGCAGTCAAAGAAGCCCAAAACCGCATATTTTGCCCTATAAATTGAGGTGTAGCTCAAAATTGTGACGTGTTAGAGCAAATCTGAGCTCGGATTCGGATTCAGCGGCCCAAAATCCTTCAGAGACACATAAGTTTGCTCTTGAGACAGACAAAAAGTAATTTTTTGTTACGCTGTGTAATCAAAAATACGCCAAGTTGGTCAGTTGATTACAATAAAATTTTAAAATAATAAAGATTTCATGTCAACTTTCATCCCGCTACAAATACTATTAAAAATATTTAAATTCGTTCAATTGTCCTATCGGTCCTACCTAGATGAACCATGTCATTTTCTCAAGCGTAGCCTAGAAATGTCAACCTAGTCATACACAAGTAACGTTGTTCAGTTAATATAAAGCAGTCAGTTTTTGTCCAAAATGTCACGTCGAACGCATTGACGTCAACAATGCGTTTAAGTGTTCGCACGTTAGCTTTGAATCTATCAGCACAATTAAGTGCTGCAAATCTCCTTCCCACTATTGATTCGTCGGTCGATTTTTATTGCTTTATTTAAAGGAAATATGACCAACTAACATTGTAAAAATTCGAAAAAGCGACTATGACATTAATAAATTACTATGTAATAAAAATCAACCGAGAAACGTGGGAAATAGAGCCCAAACAACATTTTGAAGTCAGATGGCTGTAAAAGGTTCCAAAACCTGTCACAAATCCTATAATACTTTTATTAGGATTTGTAACGATCATCAAAACCTTCTCAAATCCAACCGACTTGGAACTATTGCTTGGGAATAGACTCTACTGAGCCCCGGCGGTTCCTCCTGTTTATCGAGCATGTCTGATGCATATGATCAGCCATACTCCATCTGCAGCAGCCGGTTCGTGATGAACCGTTGGAGGCGCATTAAAGTGTTAAAAAGGTGATATGTTTCACTAAAGAACACTACATTACAATAATCAAAATGAAACTCCTTCACTTTAATACCGTCAACCCCTGCGAACTTGGCCAGGGAACTCGCCAATTGCGTATAGTAGCAACTTATTTGACGATGGCCGTACGGACGTGGCCGGTGCCGCTATTGACTTTCAAATATTGAACTCTCGGACTGTGCACAATAAAGTGTGTAGCTTACCCAAGAAACAATTTTTGCTTTAAAAAATGTTTCTCAAAGCAACGTTATTAAGCTGCAAGTCGTATTATATTTGAATAATTTTAAAATAAAACTGTTCTTCAACTCTTGTTCGCCCAAAAATGAGAATCTATTCAACAAGTTTATGCCCTATCAGCAGAAATTGCTGGATGTTTCAGAAAATTGTACTGATATTCAGCCATTTGTATTGCTGAATGCATTCAACATGGCAAAAACTTGCTAAATTTTCTGATTAGCTGTCAAAAATGCGAGAAATTTGTTTACATCTGAACGTTCATCACAATAAACAAAAGTTTGTCGATTGAAACTACAAAAACACATAATGATTCTTCTATTAAGACCAACAAAGAGTTTGTTTTATATCAGAATAAGTTTTACCAGCCATTTTTACCCGTACATGCCAAAACGAGTTACCTAGTTCTAGCATTAAAGGGGCGAAATACAGAGCCGATTTCCATACAAAATAATCATTTTTGAGGATCAAAATCTCTGTTTCTAGCGATTCGATTGTGATGGCATTTTGACTGAAACCTTGAAATAACTAGAATTTTAGCAAGAATTTTAAATCATCATCCATGCAAATGTTTACATTTGCTTTTTAGATTCAAATAAGTATAAAGACACTTTTGTATGGAAATAGTGTCTTTATATTTATTTGAATCTAAAAAGAATGTAAACATTTGCATGGATGATGATTTATGGTACAGGTCGGACTCAATTACACTGGGAAAAAAATCTTTATGCCTTCTATGTGTCCGGGACATGGATTTTTGCAATGGGGGTAAACAAATCAGGCCAAACATGTCTAAAGGTCCAATCTGCAGAAGAGAGGCTCTCTTTGGTTTCTTTCTCTTTCGTTAATATCTCAGCTGTTTATTTGTATTATGATTGTCTCCTTGCATTGAACGATGGTCAAAACAATCGTCTTTTGATTTGTACTGCAAAAATAATTGAAAAGTGTACCATTACATTGCAATAATTGAAAGAGAAAGAGAACAAAGAGAGCCTCTCAAATGCAGACAGGACCTATTGAAATGTTTGGCCTGAAATGTTTTCCATTAGTGCGACTCATACTTTTGATGAGGCACCATACAGCAGCGACTCATATAATTTAGAGCACATACTATTCATGCGCTAATTTGCCTGCGTAATCGGGTATTGGTTGCATATACTTTGGATGTGGTCTTGGCACATGGATATTTGCCATTAAGTATGAGGCAATTTTCCCGAGTGTATCCGGAGTCGGATTCTGATGCTTTTCAAACACATATCTGGGAAATTGAATGCTCTATAAAGCTGAAATTTTGACATTTTGTCAAGCCAACTTTGATTGGTGATCATTCAAAATTTCAGCTTTTTACAGCATTCGGTTTTCGAGATATGTTTTTGGGAAGCGCCAGAATCCGACTCCGGATAATCGAGTCCGACCTGTACTGAAATTCTTGTTATTTTATGGATGCAGCCAAAGCAAAATTCCATTATGTATAATCAAATCGCTAGAAACAGAGATTTTGATCCTCTTAACATGATTATTTTGTATGGAAATCAGCTCTGTCTTTATACTTATTTCTCGCACTGTATTAAGTTTTGTTTCCCCCCACGTACGCTTCGTGCAAGGCGGTGCGGGTGCAAGAGTCTGACTCTTTCATCCATAACTCACTTCAGAAGTCGAATCCCAAGATGTGACACACTACAAAACCTGCAGTGCCTGGTTCTTCTGCTTAGTGTAACGATCTCACTGGGACAAATTCTGCTTCTCAGCTTTGTGTTCTATGAACATTTTCACAGATATTAGTTGAGAGCTTCCTCTGCCTGAAGTCTTGGAATTTTCATTTACAAAAAGTTCCTGGACCGACCGAGAATCGAAACCGTCACCCTGAGCATGGTCGTGCTGAATACCCACTACATTTACAGCTGTGGATATAGGGGCTTTTCTATTACTCAACCCGGCCTATTTTACAACTTTTTTTTATCCGTTGATTAGCGTAGAAAAACACAATAGATTTCAACAAACGTTGGATGTCGACCGATGTTGTTAAAGTGTATCTGATACTTTATCTGAAAGCATCCGAACCATGCTAAAGATAGAGATCACAGACAGTGCTGAAAATGGCATTTCGACATATGTATCTCTAGATTCAATCACCTACAGCCCGCTCATTTGAGCTGAGAAGCTGATCCTGAAAATTTGGTAGGTATATGGAAAATTTGTGCGGCCATACCAGTTCTACAAGGAAGTCACGGAAAAACCGCATTATCTGTAATAAACATTAAAGTGAGAAAGATTTTTCCGTGACTTTCTTGTAGAACTGGTATGGCCGCACAAATTTTCCATATACCTACCATATTTTCAGGATCAGCACAAGTTTTTGATATACCATATTTTCAGGTTCAGCTTCTCAAACGGGTGATTGAATCCAGATCTTCTTCTTCTTCTTGGCGTAACGTCCTCACTGGGACAAAGCCTGCTTCTCAGCTTAGTGTTCTATGAGCACTTCCACAGTTTTTAACTGAGAGCTTCCTCTGCCAATGACCATTTTTGCATGTGTATATCGTGTGGCAGGCACGAAGATACTCTATGCCCATGGAAGTCAAGGAAATTTCCTTTACGAAAAGATCCTGGACCGACCGGGAATCGAACCCGTCACCCTCAGCATGGTCATGCTGAATACCCGTGCGTTTACCGCCTCGGCTATATGGGCCCTATTGAATCCAGATAGGTATGTCGAAATGAAATTTTCAGCACTGTTGACAGCAATCATTTTAATACTGAGGATTTGAAAAGAAGCCGAATTCTGTAATGCCCATAATTGTTTTTCTTACCTCAAAATGTTGTCTAGAAGCTTGCAGCTCCGATTCGAATTTATGGCGAATGTTCTCTATCCGGAAGTTCTTCAGAATCTCCGCCACCTCCTTCCTGCTGTTCATGTTGTCCACCAACCGTTGCAGCGGCGCCAGATATTCCTGTGACCGACCCCCGCGAATCTCCTGCAACTGCTGATCGACCTGGTGCATCTTTTCCTTATATAATTGCTCCTTCAGTATCATAAACTGCTTCTCCAGATTAGCTGCAAACGAGATTGACATTCGTTACTTTTCCAAAACAACGTAGCCGTGTCGTCACCTAGGAGGGACGTCGCCACTTACTTAGATTGTCCAGGCAATCAGATCGCCTCCGTTCGCATTCGGTCTCGCTCATCTCCGAAGAATCATCGGAATCCGGCTCGTCCGCCTCTTCCGCACTGGAATCGTGGTCCGGAGCTCGGCTGGACGCGGAGTGATCCGATTCAGCACCAGACATGTCTCCATCGGCGTCACTTTCTCCTTCATTTTTCACGGGCGGCATTACGACACACGGTTTCGGGTAAAACTTTATCACCTATTAATTGTGAAACTGAACCACAATCAGGAAAATCACAAATTTACAGGAAAACCGTGCATCTAAATTATGAAAATGCAGCAAAATGATGCCACTGTTTTCGCTCTCACTGATGGCAGAAGAAATGACTGACAACACGAACAACACCTTTTCTTTGGCAACGCAAATGACATTTCCCCCGCCACCCTCCCAACATTGGTTCCACACCTTCCACACATTACTTTTTAGCATAATTGGCCATAACGCATCTAACGCTCCATAGGGTGATCCAGGTGTTTTGGACAAACCATCACGCGTACATATTTTGGACATTTCAGGCCAAACATGTCTATAGGTCACGGGGATGCTCACTCTAATAATATTGAGAAATTTAAAATATATTTAATCAAATTTCATAAATATGAATGCTATAAAATTTCTGCCACTGAACTGAAATATCATTAAGTAATCACAGTAGTCACTGAAATCCAGCATGTTTTCAATTGTATGTATCTGTCATTGTCGAAGACGACGATTATCTTAAGTATTATTTCTACGCTTTTATTCGATTTTCTTACAATATTTTATCATTTTACGGAAGAGATTGATGTTGGAGCCTCCCCAAGTGCTGCTTACAATCGCCAAGAACTGTAACATAGATATAAAAAGTTGGACAACGGGCGGCTCGTTCCTTGAAATCTGTAAAATTTCCACCGCTGTTGCCCCAGAAAACTCTGTCCTGTGGCCCTTTGTGACCGAATACTAGCATGAAATTATCAATATTTGCTCCAAAAACCTTTAAATTCACATTTTGCCTTTTGAATTTTCGAAAAATTTCACTTTGAATTACAAGGTTAAAAGTTATGTTTAAAATATATGTTATAGTGTTGTAAGTGATACAAAATAGTATTTCATTATTTACGGATTATTCTAAATGGAATAGCGTGAGGTGACTTGAGTATTTTATTGATTCTTGCGAATTGCTTTAGTCATTTTAAATCTTGAGAAGTACAACAAAACGGATACACATCGGATAGCAACTTGGTGGTCTGATTAGCGTTAGTACTGTTTCGACTTTGTACAGGGAAAACTGACTTGATACCGTAGGGTTTATTGGGTGATTGATGGTTGGTTTCATATGGCAAAGAATCGATTCCAGGCTCCAAAGAAAATCACATCGAACCCCCAATTTAACCCTAGTCGTGCATAAAGATCATAATGACCCAGAAGGACACGGTGAGCGTGCATTATGTCCGCGTGATGAGTGCCAGCAAATACACGAAAAAGGTTAAGTCATAGTTTATTTATATTCTTAAACTCTGTAGTGCAAACTATTGTGTGAAATTTTCACTGGAACAAGGGAAAAATGAATTTGGGTTATTGCAATGGTATTTTTTCGTTGACAGTCAAATAAACAAATTGAAATAACACGAAGTCAAAGTTTGCTTTGACCAAAATTTCAGTTCAAGTACAATTTTATAGCATCGGAACAAAGCTATAAATTTAAATATATTTAATCGTATGCATACTCATATTAAATATTATTATTGAAGTGATCACCCCCGTGCTATAGGTCCTATCTGCAGAAGAGAAGCTCTCTTTGGTTTCCCTCTCTTTCGTTAATATCTCAGTTGTTTATTTGTATTATGATTGTCCCCTTGCATTGAACGATGGTCAAAACAATCGTCTTTTGATTTGTACTGCAAAAATAGTTGAAAAGTGTACCATTACATTGCAATAATTGAACGAGAAAGCGAACAAAGAGAGCCTCTCAAATGCAGATAGGACCTATCGAAATGTTTGGCCTGATTTTCCAAAACCCCCTTCTTTCATATAATGCCACATAGATTCGAATTGGTTAAGGACAGACTCGTTAGAATCCCAAAATGGCCGCCACAATGGCCGACTTTGGCACCTACTCACGATTTTGAGCGCACAAATCGCTTCGTAAACAAAACCAGCGCACCTGATCTTTGTATTTTAAGCTTATTACAAGTGAACAAGAACAGAATAATAAAACACACTGTTATTTGAAGCTTAAGCAATTGCGTCTTGAGATTTGTGCGTCTGAAATTATGATGCACTGTGAAGAGGGATTTTAAGACGTTTGCCCTTAAGCCGTTAGTAAACAGGGTCAAATAGGTCAAATATTTGTCCAGAAAGAAACACACGGTCAAAAAATTCACTCATTATTGAGCTAAAGTGGCACCACTCTCAAAATGAATAAATCGTATTTCCAGCGCTATAGCGCTGGCCCAGTGCGAAAATCTTATATTAGTTTAAAGGCCGATTCATACACGCAGGGTTTTCAGGATTTGTTTACATTTGCGAGTTACGTCGGATTTAAAAGTTATGCTTGAATTCCCCTACGTGGGAACACTGAAAGCAGCTTTATAGTCGAAATTACTAAAATGGGGGTTATAATTAACAGACTCGCACCAACGTTTTTCAACCGAAGTGACATCATACTTATTATAAGAAGACACATGGCATTTTTTACAATTTTGTTGTGTTGTTTTTAAGGTTGTTGTCTCTACTATTGAATATACCATGCATCAGTTGAATATACAACAGAAGGTAGTTATTTTAAGTATTCCAGATTTACTGCAGCGTGGTAGTATTTTTGAGTATATTATCTTAATTTAAAATAAAAAAGGTTTAATCTCAAATCAGTTTTATTTTTTTTAACTATATAAAAGCTATCAATATTATACAGCATATATGTATTGGTTTTGATGATACTTTGTAGTACAACTTGAGGTACATGTCCATTTTCTGCAGACTCTGGTTTTCTCCATTAGATCCATCCTTCCGTATCAGGTCCACTACCGGGAATTTTGAGGAGCTGTCCAGTCTTGTGTTCAGTAATACTAATCCTGAAAATCACATGGCCCCAAATTAGAAAAAAACGAACTTGTTCCGTATCTAATGTGAATTTACCTCTTTGTCAGTTCGAAAAATCGTCAATGGTCCAGGCCGTCGTCGTCCGGCACATCCGCAGGACAAGCCTTATCTAAAATAGCAAATGAGCAAGTGAATAACAGAAAAAAAAATTATATGAAATGTTGGCTTACCTCCACTTTATATTTTTGGTTCACGTACATTATTTATACCGTTTCACTATATTTTAATGAAGAAAATCACTTTTCCATCTTTGAAAAGCTCAATACGGAAACAAAATCTGTTTGCATGTCAACAAACAGCTGACTATACATAAACAGTAAAATTAATCACAATTCTACTACAACCATAGTAAAATTGAGAGTGTGTCATAACTGAACTATGACTTTTTGTTATCTTTACCATGAGAATAGTAGTTTATACTATCAAATGTGCTCGTGCTAAAAAGGTATTTCAAAAACACTGGGCGGTTAAAATTGCCATACACTTACGATGGAAAATAGCTTCAATACAACAATTTTTCAGTGAATTCCACTGAATTTATGGTACATTTAACAAAATTGTATTCTTTTGAATTCAACAACGCGTTTGTCGTTTAAATTACAATGAAATTGATTTCAGTGTATGACACTCTTTGATCAATGCCAAATATTTGACCACTTTTGACAGTTAAATTTTAACCAAGGTGTACCTGGCAAACAAAAATATTTGTCACTCTCGAAAAACGAATAGGGACAAACAGAGCCAAACAACCTGCCACAATTTATCTGTCAAAAGTGGTCAAAATTTGGCGTCTGGGCAAAGAGTGTAATAGCACCCATAGGATGTTCACACTTGGGCCAGACCTAGCACTGGAAATGCAATACAGGGTGATTCAGGTAATTAGGACAGACTGCTACGCGTATATAATTTGGACGCATCCATTTGATTTTGTCGCAAATGTCCAAAATATATAAGCGTAACGGCCTGTCCAAAATACTTGAATTCCCCTACTCATTTTTTAAGTAGTTCCATTTTAGCATAGTTTTGTGTGAATATTGCTCATTTTAGAGTAAGTTTTTCTTAGCGTGATTTTTCCATGCAGAAACAATTTTAAGATGCAGTTTTTAAAAGTGGTTACTGTGCGTTACTTCTAGATTTGAAAATAATTACGCGTTAGATGGAGCTACTCTGTACATCAGTGTTTTCAGTGCTATCTAGGAGTAAACCTCGGAAACTAATCTTATTAGACTGGTTCATAAACAGGTGTTCGATGTATTTTTTTCTCGACTGCTCGCTTCTAAGTATTGTCGTCGCGGTTGAAACCCGAAGTTACCTCATACGCGACAATCGAGTTTTCTCCAAATCCTTACGTGAAACCTAACGTCGGACGTAATGCGCTGGGCAGTGTGAATACTGGGCAACTCACTGGAACAATCCGTTCCCAGCCATCTTAGCAAACTGCAGTAGAATCACTTGGCATAATACGGAACCTCCCGGTGATTGCGACTTGCTCCGCCAACAGTCCACTCGTCAATGAGGCAGCATCACACTGACGACGACCCCGTCATGACTCATGGTGCTGGCTGTCACTGATGCTTGCTAGGGGAAATACACGCATGGAGAATGCTACTCAGCTTTGTTCATACCCCACATTCTCCCTCTTCTCCGAAAAAAAAAAAAAGTTTTCTTACTAGCAGGCTTGTTATTTTTACGCTCAAACCCTCAATTTCGTTCTCTTCATCCTTATGGCACCAATGCAACAAGATACACATCAAGATACAAGAATTTAGACGAATGGCCACATTTACTTTTTTGTTTAGTAAACGCACTTTTGTTAATATCGAACCTATATCATTTGATTGATAACTTGCAATGCTAACCGATCATTTATGGGGTTTTGCTGAGCTCCAATAAAAATAACTACAACACACGCAGTTAGGTGATTCGTCTTCTCTCCTTCAAGCGCACGTCTCGTTATGTAGCCGGCCCTGTTATTCTCTCACTCAAACCAATCGTTATTCACGATTGCGAAAATTCGACGCATTCAACGAAAACGAACATATTTTGTAAGAATTATTTGTCAAAAAAGAAAAAAAAACAAGAGATTAACGAATTTGAGATTTATCAGACTAAAGATTCCGTATATCATACAACTCCATTTTCAATGTTTCAATGTGATGGTACAGATGGACCATATATAACGCACAAATTTCCTTCATCATACGAAAATAGATTCTACAAAACGAATTCGAAAGAGGTTCTGCAACATATTTTCAGTAGATATGTTTTCATTGCGTACTTCGAATTTTAAACTGTTTTACGATATGCAATTTTTATGGGCGGTTTTCATTACACGTCCCTGCATTTTCCTCACGCACAGCTTTCGGCAGTTATCATGCAACGCCATTCCCTTAGACGGGTTTCTTTACACATCGCTGCATTTTCCTGATGCAAACAATTTTCGGCAGTTTTTCAATAACGCTATTTCCTTGGACGGATTTCATTTCACGTCCCTGTATTTTCCTTATGCAGAAAAATTTTCGGCGGCTATCCAACAATGCCGTTTCCTTGGACGGTTTTCACTACACGTCCCTGCATTTTCTTTATGCAGAATAATTTTCGGCGGTTATCTAAAATTGCCGTTTCCTTGGACGGTTTTCATTACACGTCCCTGCATTTTCCTTATGCAGAAAAATTGTCGGCGGTTATCCAACAACGCCTTTACCTTGGACGGTTTTCACTACACGTCCCTGCATTTTCTTTATGCAGAATAATTTTCGGCGGTTATCTAAAATTGCCGTTTCCTTGGACGGTTTTCATTACACGTCCCTGCATTTTCCTTATGCAGAAAAATTTTCGGCGGTTCGACACGCCATTAATTTGCCCAACCAAAAACCCGAGCAAAAACCAACCCAACCAACCAACGCCGCGAGTATTTTACGGCAACATTCACAATAGTCAAACACCTCTACCATCATGCATTTACTGTTCAACCGAGCGACAACACGAGCATGTACGATCCGAGGAATTAACGAAAGCGCGACCATCCATGCCGAGCAAGAACATGAAGAAACATGCATGCAATCATCGACCGACCACCTATCCACAGCGTGCTACCAGTCAACAACAAAAATCAACCACGTCACCGCGCCTTTCTTCATGTGTTTGTGCTAGAACCAAGGCTAATGTCGAATTCGTTTATTTGCACCGCCTGCACCGCTTTGCCACCGGGTGTAGCAAACTTGCACCGAAACCGTTCGTTTATTCGCAGGTACTGTTCTGTTTTGACACCCGATTGGCACCGGTGCAAGAAAATGCTACACCCAGTATGAGCGCGGTGTAGCAGGTACAAAGCTAGTTTTACCAATACATGCATATCGCTGAACTTGTATCGTGGTTTTGTTTTGGTACGAATGATGATTTTCTCTTCGGCATTAGGTAAACAGTTTGCTTTGATATTCGTTTATTTTGAGATGTTTTAATTTCCAAACAGCAAATATGTGCGTTTAAAAATAATTTAAACTTGATCGATGATTATCACGTCTTTCAACTTCTGAGGAATCTTCAAAACTTATCGGTAACATGAACTTTCGAGGAGTTTATTCAACGTATATTTTTCCCATCATTTTTTTTTTTTGATTATCGCAAATATGTGGATTACTTTTAATGATTTTAATCATCAGAATTTTCTGTCGCATGTTGATCTATTAATTATGAAAAAAATGACGTAATAAAGTTTTGATAAGCCCAGAATAGAATAAAAATTTATTAATTCAAATTGGACTGAAATATTACTGAAGTAACATTTTGAATTTTGATAACATTGAAAGTCAAACAAATGTCACTGTTCGATCTCGACCCGTTGTCGGCGTTATCACTGGCTGCTGCGATAAGTGCGTGCAAAGTTTGAGGCATTCAAAGCGCTGCCTATTGTTCCATTCAACGCAGCATCTATCACCACCATCCAGCGTGCAGCTTCTCTGCTTTGGCGCCAATCCACAAGCGCGCCAAACTGCAGAAAGCAGTGCGCGCGGCTTTTAAATAATTGAAATTGTTTGTCCGTACTGTGTGCACCTATAAAAGGTGCACACGAGCCTATGTATGGTTAGAATTGTAAGTTGAAGATCACTCCCGAGCAGGCGTGTGCCTCTCGGGGGCAAATAAAATCCAAATAGTTTTGAACTGAGATGTTCTTCATCGTCGCCTGGAGTCCCCCCTCCAATCCAACACAACGTACCCCTAGCCCCAGACGAAACATGGTGCCGTGACCAGGATTGGCCGCTAGGAAGCGACCTCGAACCATCATCCCATGGAATCGGAAACCTCAGGATCGATCGCCAGGCAAGCGATCGCGAATCACTCCAGGACGACGATAAGCCAACGAAAGCATCCACCCTCCTTCCGGACCGGCGTGTCCCCGTGCAGGAATGTGAATCCTCCCTCCGGACCGGCGTGTCCATTCCACTTCCAATTCGGACCGGTACATTGCCAATCCATACCGTGTGTCCACATCCGAAACCGGTGAATCCAGCTCCACATCAAACAACCACCCTCCGGACCGGCGCGTCCACACTCGGACTGATGGTATCAGACCGACGGCCCATCCACCACCTTCCTACTGGCGAGTCAAACGGCATTCCATCCACTGGCGTGTGGATCTTCCGAAGCATGGGCTTCACACCGACTCGACCACTGGCAGTATCGCAGGCATCCGGGAATTCTGACCTTCCACTCGGCGTAGTCAGGTCACGCTTGTCATCCGACTAGCAAGAATCTCCCACCTGCTAGCATCCCGATTCAACCAATCAACCTCCTAGACACCGGATCAATCAACCCATTCAAACGCTCCGCATCTCATGATCATCTTCCCATCGGACGACCAACGTGTACGAAGGCAAGTTTATCCCAATCATCGGCATCCTACCTGCGGCTGCGGCAGTAGAACCAACGACGGCAGTGAATCATCGTCATCCTTCCATCCAACCTACGGCAAGTGATAGTCAGAGGCAAAATAATAAAAGCGAAAATCAATTTCGTTTTGAGGCGCCGGGATGTTCGATCTCGCCCCGTCGTCGGCGTCATCACTGGCTGCTGCGAGGCTATCCAAGTGCGTGCAGAAGTAGAGGCATTCAAAGCGATGCCCATTGTTTCCTTCAACGCACCGCACAATCGTCACAATCCAAAGCGCAGCTTCTCTGCTTTGGCGCCAACGTGCGAGCGCGCAAAACTACAGAAAGCAGCGCGCGGTAAATGTAACAATTAAATTAATTTGAATTGTCTTTCCGTACTGATGCACCTATAAAAGGCGCATGCAAAACCATGTAGATAGAATAGTAAGTGAAGATCACTCCCGAGCAGGCGCGTGCCTCTCGGGGGCAAATATATATTCCAAAGTTTTAAATCAAAGTAGTTGTTTGTCGTCGCCTGGATCCTCCCTCCTCACCACACAACGTAGAACCCTAACCATAGACGAAACATGGTGCCGTGACCAGGATTGGCCGCTAGGAAGCGACCTCGAACCGAACCATCCCATCGGAACGGAAACCCAAGCATCGATCGCCAGGCAAGCGATCGCGTACCACGAAGCGACTCCAGGACGACGACAGTGACAACGAAGGCATTCTCCTCCGGACCGGCGTGTCCATCCGAGCCGGCGTGCTCTGCATCCAGAACGGCAAAGCATCGTATCACCTCCACATCCTCCTTCCGGACCGGCGTGTCTACGTGAAGAGTGAACGAATGCATCCTCCGAACCGGCGTGTTCACCCCCTGGAACATGCAAGCCGCCGCCCGGGCCGGTACATTGTCCATACGTACCGTGTCCACATCCCAAACCGGCGATTCCATCCAATCAATCATCCTCCGGACCGGCGTGTCCACATTCGAGCTGATGGCATCAGTTCGACGGCTCACCATCCTCCTACCGATCGAGTCAAACGGCATTTCCTTCCACCGGCGGCGTGGATCTTCCGAAGCGTGGGCTTCATCTCCAACTCGATCACCGGCAGTCCGTTGGCGCTAGGGAATTCTGATCTGCCACTCGGCGCAGTCAGATCATGTTTGTCGTCCGTCAAACGAGAATCTCCCGAAAGCCAACATTCCAGTAGAACAGCCCATCAATGAACCCGACCATCAAGGCAATTAGAATCATCATCCATCCATCCTATACCTGCTGCTGTGGCAGTAGCACCAACGGCGGCAGCAATTCGTCGTCACCACTCCATCCAACCAACCTACGGCAAGCGGTAGCCACACAACAGTCAGTGGCAGATCCAAATATTTAAAACGAAAATTAATTTCGTTTTGAGGCGCCGGGATGTTCGATCTCGACCCGTTGTCGGCGTTATCACTGGCTGCTGCGATAAGTGCGTGCAAAGTTTGAGGCATTCAAAGCGCTGCCTATTGTTCCATTCAACGCAGCATCTATCACCACCATCCAGCGTGCAGCTTCTCTGCTTTGGCGCCAATCCACAAGCGCGCCAAACTGCAGAAAGCAGTGCGCGCGGCTTTTAAATAATTGAAATTGTTTGTCCGTACTGTGTGCACCTATAAAAGGTGCACACGAGCCTATGTATGGTTAGAATTGTAAGTTGAAGATCACTCCCGAGCAGGCGTGTGCCTCTCGGGGGCAAATAAAATCCAAAAAGTTTTGAACTGAGTTGTTCTTCATCGTCGCCTGGAGTCCCCCCTCCAATCCAACACAACGTACCCCTAGCCCCAGACGA